>NC_068995.1:57865297-57872366 GCF_001194135.2 Octopus bimaculoides | reverse complement strand
TTACTGAGTGCTTAGAAACACACACACACACACACACACTCACACACACACTCTCTCTCTCTCTCTCTCTCTCTCTGCCTTTTATAGATAAGATACATGGTGTCTCATAATGATGGCACATTTTGTATTTGCAATTTAAAAAATTGTGCGTATTTGCTCCTGCTTGATCCGTCCCTAGTTACATGCATTTAAAATGTATCCCATCATTATAAAGCACCATGTATACATTTACGTATTAAAACGCATACATAGACTGAAAATAAAATGAAAATATTTCAATTAAAAAATTGTTCCTATCATTTAAAACTTGATGGTTAAGAATTAGTCGGCATTAAGTTTCTACATATTTCCATGCTTTTCTGCCATTTTTTACGACATGTAACAAATACGTTTCTGTGAGCAGATCCTTCCTTCTATTTAATGTTTTCCATCAATTCATCTTGCAACTAAGTTTTTACGAATATCTCGTCACATTTTATTTTCGATCAGTTTCCTCTCTATCGATACTTTCCTCTCTGTCTCTTTTCCTACATTATGCTGTATCTGATATACATGTATGTATTCGTTCAAAATTGTTTGTAGGAGATGGTTGCCGTACACCAATGTATAACATGTGTGCAGTAGAGTGCCTGTCACATGTCAGTATGTCAGACAGACCTTACATGTCTGTAAACGCTTTACATTCGTTAATCCAGCTTTACACTCGTTAATCCAGCTTTACAATATTGTGAAACACGTTATAAACGAAGCAGTCTGTTCCCAACTGATAGACGGAACGACTTTTACTTCTATTTCTGCCATTTCTAAGTTGGCGGATTGGTAGAATCGTTTATACGTCGGGAAAAAATTCATAATGGTATTTCTTCTGGTTCTGTAGGTTTTCAGTTCAAACCCAGTCGATTTAAACTTCGATCTTTATTCTTTAAATGATTGATAAGATAAAAGCGAGCCAAATACTGGGGTCGATATAACTATACCCCTTCTCTTAAAACTTGAAATAGTCACTATTGTTGCTGTCATTGGACCCAAATTTAGCCGAGGTATGGCAGGTTTATCATCGAAGTTGTTCCAGACACTGCCATCCCATATTTTCTTTTCTGGCCGAATGTACCTAGAACTACAAAATCCAATGTGTTCTTCCTCTTCTTTTAGGGCAATAGGATTTGATACGGATGAAATTTGACGGTTGTTTATAGCAGCGAGAGACTCCGTCGAAGCTCCGTCGTTGGCTTACGGTCGGAGTTATTGTTGTCTCAATTGTTGTTGAGTTCTACATCAACCCTGATCCAGCAGAACGATGATCGAACACCATCATCTGTTTTAAGAGCTACATAAGATAACATTATCTATGCTATGTGGCCCTATTTAATTCGATAAAGTAGGATTTAAAAGAGCTTTGGTCGCTACACACAGCAGGTTGAGAGCGACATCTGTAGTCATTTACTGAATCGTGATTGATCTTCTCTTTTGGAGACTGGAAACTAGAAATGGAAATTTACATAAACTTTCGTAACGTTACTTCTGTGTAAAGTGCTATTAGCTGCGTCTAGTATTGAACACAGAAATGGGAATTTCTCAACTCCTGGTTTTAGTATTTTTGGCATTCTATCGACTATACTCGCTGTGCTCACTATGTCTTGTGTGTGTGCGTTCGTGCGTGCGTGCGTGTGTGTGTGTGAGTGGGAATACAAATGGTAAAGCAGAATTAAGTGATCTATGATGAGTCATTAATGGAAGACGAATGTAGTCAGTTCGATACCCAATCCAAACTACCGAAAGCCCTGCAGTTAAACGACGGCGTCGAATTTCACAAGACGAACTATAAGTGTACTAAACATATGGATACACAATTCCTTACATATATATGTGTGTTTGTGTGTGTAGACATACAGGTATATATATATATCTATATATATATATATATATATATACACACACACACATACATACATACATACACACGTGTGCACATATGTATACACAGTCGTGCGAGCACAGTCACACACGTATGTATATATATATATATATATATATATATATATATTCGTTACAAATATGGAACGAGTTTTTATGATTATTCACAAGTAGTCAGAGCTCATAACATTATAACATGTCTATATCTATGCGTACATATACACACATATATATATACATATATATAATATATGTATGCGTATACGCATATATATGCATATATGTGTAATGTGTGTGTATAGGTGTATGCGTGAGCGTGTGATTGCGTCTATGCGTGTCTGTGGTTCGTTTTTTTTTATTTATTCACTGACCTCCCATTTATATTATATACACCTATTAAAAAGCGAACTACGTCTATAACATCAAAGAAAATAACGGTAAGTAACGGTGGAACTGAAACTTATCCTTGATTTTTCTCTCCGTTTTTTCATTATTATAATTTTCATTTTTATTATCATTATTATTATTATTATTATATTTAAACATAGTCTATAAATCAACTGTCCATATATGTCCTCCTTCACTTCAGTGAGGTTAATTTACTATATTCACCGCCATCAAATAATAATAACAACAACAACAACATAATCAACAACAGCAACAAGGATTTATTTTATTGCTTCGAGGATGACGGGTGGGGACACGTTGCAAGTATAAATTATAAAACAGCGGCGAGGAGGGTTTAGTTGAGTATACACACACACACACACACACACACACACACACACACACACACATCAACATTACATCAACATCAGTACTCGACTGCAACTGGTACCCTAATTTGAACTAACAACGTAAAGACATGCAAAATGCTGCCAGTTCGCCATCTTTACTGACCACAAAATCCGCTTAAATCACTTAGGACAATACAAAAGACATGAGAGGTTTACATAGAGCCATGCAAACAATAAAAATATATAACAACAAAATATTGTAACGAATTTCCCGAGCGGGGGAAACGCTAAGCAACCCACACATATCTTGCACGTCCTCACTCACTAGACGAATGAATATTCGTATGGAGTTGTCAGTTTAAATTCGTCGTGAAAATCTTTAATCGCAGCACAAGATCAAAGCCTTCCCACCAGAAATTACCAAAAACATATAATGAGAATAAACATAACAAGTAACGGCAGAATATGTGGAGATGGACATGAAACAATAAACCATATTGTCTCTGGCTGCCCAGTCCTTGCTAAGAGGGAATATATTCACAGACACGACAGAGTTGGGATCTCTATACACTGGGAGCTGTGTAAACACTATGGAATAACAACAGGATAAAGTTGGTATAGGCACACGCTAGAAAAGGTCACAGAAAACGAGAAAACAACCATACTATGAGATGTACCAATACACACAGATAGAGAAATTAAGGCCAATAGGCCGGATATAGTTGTCAGAGATCATCAAGAAAACGGATGCCTTCTAATCGATGTATCAATACCAACAGATGACAATGTTTCTTTAGAAGAAACGGAGAAACTTTCAAAACCAAGATCTGGAAATAGAGGTAACTTCAATGTGGAGTCTAAAAGCAGAAACAATTCCTATCATAGTAGGTGCATTAGGTATGATGAAAATAAAAGATAAAAACATTCAGACAAATACCTAACAAAGACACCAAGACTTAAAAGTATATATAACATACAGAAAATAGCACCACTAGGCACCGCACACATCTTACGTAAAGCATTTTGAATACAGTGAAAATAAAAGCAGCACAACAAATCACAGCACATACCCAAGGCACACAGAGCTGCGCTCGGTAATGCAGTGAAAGCACGAGATAACAATAAGACTACTGAATAACAATATTAATAACAGGAGGCTATGTGGAAAGTAGGACCTGGACAGAGCACAGAAATGACACGAATATGAATGAAAAGGAATCACCGAGAACAGGGAAGAAACATAAGATACTGTGAGATTTTAGAATCCAGTATGACTCCCCAATCGAGACTCAGAGACTAGATATTGTTGTGGTAGATTAAGGAGAAAAGGGAAACTAAGATCATAGATATTGCAATACTTGGGGATGCATGCATAAGTGACAATGAACTAGAAAAGATTGAAAAGTATAGACTACTAAAAGACGAAATTGCTAGTATGTGGATTATGAGAAGAGTGTCTGTTATTCCAGTAGTTGTAGGGGCACTCGGAGCACGAACGACCAAGTTCGAGAAATATGTCAGAGAAATTGGAATTGGCATGAGAGCAGAGCAAGCCCCAAAAACTGGTCTGTTGGAGAGAGCTAGGATTTTGAGATTGGTACTTGGATGTTGAATGTCTTCCACAATAATTAACAACCAAGTATCAGAGCTTATAATGTGCAAAAAGAGACCCTGTGAGACTTCTGACAGCAGATGGCTGCTGTCCGCTCTTACAGAATCTACCAGAACAAACAAGATCGAAGGTTCTGAGAAGTAAAACAATAATAACAACAATAATGATGATGATCTCATTTATTTTCTACAAGGACGATGGATGGGGGGGGGGCAATACAAAGACAGGCCTCATAATAACAGGTCAACATCTCAAAGAACGGCAGTAGATCAACATGTCGTGTATGTAAACAACAGACTAAAACCACCGATCATATTGTTCGATGTGCAGCCTTTTCTTCGCACCCTCTGAGTATCTCAACAGGTACGATAGAGCGGCGCAGTATATTCGCTGGATAATTTGCTAGGGGCTAAACATAGAGGGGACAAACAAGGACAGACAAAGGTATTAAGTCGATTACATCGACCCCAGTGGGTAACTAGTACTTAATTTATCGACCCCGAAAAGATAAAAGGCAAAGTCGACCTTGGCAGAATTTGAACTCAGAACGCAAAGACAGACGAAATACCGCTGAGCATTTCACCCAGCACACTAACATTTCTGCCAGCCCTGTCTATGATGTATCGCATCAACAATCAGTTCCTCGACAAGCGTGAACCTCTTTGCTAACAATCAAAAACTTAGAAAGCGCTTAGGAAAAGCATCGAAACCAATGTGATGGTGGCGAATCGTCCCTGGACTAATTTTCCACCGTTAATTATGAACTAAACATTATCAAAGCTAAGGCGCATTCTCTGAGAAACGAGGGCACGAAAGCCGTTCGGTTTTTTGACGGACCAAAATGGTGCACTTAGCAGATATCTGCTGCAACTGGCAACAAAAAGGGAGAATTCCTAGTTCTGTGAGTCGAGGAGCGGTGGAACTGCTGAGAAAGGACCCAAACAAGGGTGGGGGGAGGAGTCAAAAGAAAAATTTAAGCCCATAAACGCTGTTGAACGCAGATTTCAAAATTTTGTATATTTATCACGCTGCCCTTCTGCCACTAGGGCCCGTCGAACGGCTTTCGTCCCCTCGTTTCTTAGGGCACGCGCCTTAGCGGTGGTGGTGATAGTGCTGCTGCTGTGGATGCTGCCGTAGATGCTGCGGTAATTGTTGCTACTGCTAACGCAGCCGTAAGTTTCGGTCATGTAGTTGGTGATGTTGTGGCCACCAGCCTCTGTTGGTGCTGTTGCTGCTATTTTTCTGTTGTTGTTGTTGTTGTTGTAGTGGTGGTGTCAGTAGGAGTGTTAGTTTCCTTGTTGTGGGCAAAAGGCTTCGAGGTGGTTTGTCCCTTTGCACAGGTGCCATCTCGGCCATTTGCCCTCAACAGCCTCGTGAAGCTTTGTGCCATCTGGTAGTACTATGAAGTCCAGGATAACCTCGATGCTTGGTTGATCCGCTGTATTTACTATACACATCCCAGTTTAGCCCCTAAGGGATACAGGTGGAGAAAAACTATCCAGCGCCCTAAGGCCCTCAATATTTTATCTACATAACGATAATGAATGCACAATATATAACTTTGTGTAAGATATAAATAAAAAACTTACGCGAGCGATGTGCAACACGTGTCGATAGACGGACAACAACAGCAATAACAAGCACAATGATGTTAATAATAATAATAATAATATAAAGGAACAATGAATTCCATTAGCTCACAGCTGTTTCTAGTGTGTGTGTTGTTGTTGTTGTTGACCTTGAACCTGGCATCTCGTTCAAGGAGAATTGTGATCTCGGTCAGTTCCTCGCCCTGGAAACCAGATGATCAATTTCGTCGTAAGTCCTAGGTCTCAAGAAAAGATCTTATTTTTGATGAAAGTCACTGTAAATTATTTTATTTTAGTAAAGCTAAAGAATTAAGAAAATAAACAATGCATTAGCAGGAATCGAACTCAGAGCATAAAAGGCTATAACTAAATTTCTCAAGGTATTCTGTCATATAATTATGAATAATCATGAAATTCGCCCACAAACTCAAAACAGAAACAGTTATGATGATAGCTGTAATAGCAAATTCTGGTGTGACTTTATTACTCACAAACACTTGCAGACATATGTGCATGTGTGTGTGTGTGCGCAGGTATGTATCTGTATGTGCGTTCATGGTTGTCTGTATGTATTTGTCAGCATGAGGGTGTAAGTGTGTGTGGGGTGGTTGTGGTTGTTTATGCTGTTCTTAACAGCGGCGGCGGCGGGGTTTGGGCGATGATTGTTTGGATACAATTTCAACATTAATAGACACTAATATATGTAAAATATCATTTGCACACACGCACGCACACACACGCACACACACACACACACACACACACACACACACACACACACACACACACACACACACACACACACACACTCGTTAGTAGAGAAAATACCTTTCGACCGAGTCTTCCGCTCATCTCTTTGCCAACCCCACACAGATAGTCAAGTAAAACATGAATATGGAGCGAAAAGCTAATTAAGTCAAATGAATCTTCTAGACACTTGCCTATAATATTTATTATATAGTCACATAAAAACCTGTCTAGTTCTACAGTTGTCGCACGCCTATACGGACACATGTATGCTCCCCGACTCCTATACATACACACCCTCCTCTTTCTTTCTCTCTCAAATAGAAGCACTCATACACTTACTCACACACGTATAAATATATTACATATATATGCATCTATATTCATACATACATATATATTTATATTTACATGTATATATGTGTGTATATATATATATATATATATATATATATATATACACACACATA
>NC_068995.1:57861581-57865287 GCF_001194135.2 Octopus bimaculoides | reverse complement strand
ATGTATATATATATATGTGTGTGTATGTGTGTATATATACATATATATATGTGTGTGTGTATATACATATATATATATATATGTGTGTGTGTGTATATATATATATACGTCCGGCCATTGCCATGATCGACCGCTCGCCACTAAAGCATTTTTTGTTCTCTCTGTTTATTTTCTCGTGTTCCTTTCTGTTGAAGAGCGAAGGCTCGAAACGTTAAAGACTTTCTCACCTTCCCGAGCTAATACACCTGTTTGTTGTTTACACCTGTCTTCGTCGGTTGTTGTTGTTTTTTTTTGTAAATTCCAACTATTTACATACATATAAACACACACACACACACATATATATATACATGCATACACACGCACGTACACACGACATGTATATACATACACAACGCCCCCCCCCCACACACACACACAGTCACACTCATACATTTCTAACATTATATCTATCTACCTGTCTGTCCATCTATCTGTCTATCTGTCTGTCCAGCTATCTATCTATCTATCTATCTATCTATCCATCTGTCTGTCCATCTATCCATCTCTCTATCTATCCATCTACCTGTCTGTCCATCTATCTGTCTACCTACCTGTCTGTCCATCTATCTATCTATCTATCTATCCATCTACCTGTCTGTCCATCTATCTGTCTATCTACCTGTCTGTCCATCTATCTGTCTATCTACCCGTCTGTCCATCTATCTGTCTATCTACCTGTCTGTCCATCTATCTGTCTATCTACCTGTCTGTCCATCTATCTGTCTATGTCTGTCCATCTATCTGTCTATCTACCTGTCTGTCCATCTATCTGTCTATCTACCTGTCTGTCCATCTATCTGTCTATCTACCTGTCTGTCCATCTATCTGTCTATCTACCTGTCTGTCCATCTATCTATCTATCTGTCCATCTACCTGTCTATCCATCTCTCTCTCTATCCATCTCTCTATCTATCCATCTACCTGTCTATCTGTCTTCCTGTCTATTCATCTCATCTCTCTCTCCTCACTTTTTTCTTTTTATTTCTTTTCTCCTTTTTGCTTCTCCTTTTCTATCTGCTGCTTTCTTTTTCCTTGTCTTTTCTCATTCTTTTTCCCTCTCCTCCATCCTTTCATTCTTCTTCCATTTTGGCTTTTCACACTCACCTTTAAACATTTCTCTCTTTCTCTATCGGCCGTTCTCATTTTTACCTCATCCCTCACTTTCTTTCTCTGTCTTTCTCTCTCTCTCATATTCATGCTCGCTGTCTCTTACTCTCTCTCTCTCTTCACTTCCTTTCTCTCTCTCCCTCGCTCCTTTCCTCTCTCTATCTCTTCCTCTCCTTTTTTCTCTTCCTGTCTCTCCCTTTTCGCTCCCTTCTTGTCCGCCTGTCTCTCCCTCTTTCTCTGTTTCTCCCTTTTCACCAGTTTCCTCTCTTTCTCTCTCTCTCGTTCTTCACCTTTTTCCTTGTTTCTCTCACTTGACATAGTCACATCTCTCACACGTCCACATCTTTTTCCAATCTAGTCTGTTTGTTGCCGGAGGTTCTCAACTTCATCAGATGCTGTTTGTGCCAACCAAGCGGAACGTTGCTTTAACAAACAAGAGAGAGAAAGAGCGAATGGAGAAATGTTAAGCGTTGCGACAGCAGAACGAATTAAGAACGCCATTGTTACACAGGCGATCAACCAATGTCTTCTGGATGTTGTGCACAGACTTGCGCTGTACTCGGCAATATGTTGAAATATTAATTGTTCCAACAATTGTTTCTGTTGTTGCTACTGTTCTTATACACGTATTGTGTGTGTGTGTGTGTGTGTGTTATGTTGTCTTCAGCTTTTCACTATTTAAGATCTTCCTGTAAGGAAAGTTCTGGTTCCTAACGAAGATACAAAACTCCATTGCTGGAAAGTAGATAACAGAAACGAAGACACACTTTAAACCTGAGAAAAAGTCTCGCACATTTTTACTCTTCCGCTTTCAGATTGTATTTGTATTGTTCGATCCGATTGATTTGTTTTTCTGAAAACCCTAACATATCCAGATTGTCATTTAGGCATTTACTCGCAAAACCAAATGCACCAATTGGTGTAAATGTGAATTTATGATCTGGGTTTCGAAGCCGTAAGTTTCGAAACAGTTATCCGTTGTTATCCCCTTTTTTTTCTTTGATTTTTGAAGAGATATTCACATCAGCAGTTGCTCTCTATAACGGTACATACTTTTTCTTGTCTGTCCTAAATAACAATATCCGACTTGTCATGCTTGCACTTGGTAAACGTTGGATATGAATGTTCCAGTATAGGCGCAGCGTGACTGTGTAGAATCTTGCTTCTCGGTTACATGGTTCGGGGTTCAGTCCTGCTGCGTGGCACCTTGGATAAGAGTCTTCTGTATAGCCCCGGAAGCTTTGTGAGAGGGTTTGGTAGACGGACATTTTTTTTTTAAGACCCGTCGTTTATATACAAGCTTATAAGCGATCACCTTGCATTGACTGAGTTAAATAGTCTAATATCGGAGTGTGTGTGTGCGCATCAGAAACCAAGGAGACTGCACGAAAGGCCGTGATTTTAATTATGTATACAAAAGTATAAGCAAAAGCACACACTCTTGCACATAAACGCACGCACACATAGACACACATACATATGTACAAAACTCTGATATCTCTTCATCCTTATCAGCGACTTACCTCCCTCCCTCACTTCTGTAGTTCCTCCTCCCTCCCTCCCTCTTTATATCTATCTTTTCACCACATTCATTTCAACGCTGAATATCATTTTATCTTTGTATTTGCATTTGAATATCCGCTCTCACCGCCCCTACCCGGCCACCCACTGAAACACATAGACGACCTCTCGTTCGCAGTATCTCTCTCCATCACACTCTCGGCCTATAATACCTATCATTTACTTTTTCCTTTCTCTCTATTTAGGGTTCGCTCTCTCTTTCCAGACGAAAACCAACTCTCCTTTCAAACAGACGCTACGCTCACGCGAACACAATCTCACACTCACACGGACCTACTGTAATTTATCTTCATCGCTATTGCATCTTTACAAACATTTCCTGAAACGAAACAGGTGGCTACTATGGTAACAAGACTCTACACGTCAAAACAAAAATGTCCGAATTACCTAAAGTAGAGTTTCATTAGCTCAGCTATCACAACTCTACTATCTGTACTGATCAGTTCTAGTTAAGACATCTAACATTGACTATCGTCCATACATACATACATACATACATACATGCAAACATATAGAGAGATGGCCATAAGTCACTTTACCCATTTCTAATAATAAAGAAATGGGTAAAGTGAATTTTGGCCATCTCTGTGTATATATAGGCGCAGCGTGACAGTGTATTAAAAAGCTTGCTTCCTAACTACATGGTTCTGGATTCAGTCCCACTGCGTGACACCCTGGGCTGGACACAACCTCGTAAGTGGATTTGGTAGACAGAAATTGAAAGAACCTCGTCGCGTATGAGTGTGTGGGGGGAGGGTGTCTTTGCATTTATACTACTCTCCAACAACCGCCTGACATTAGAGGATTGATTGCTTACGTCCCCGTTCAACAAAGAGAGACTGGCAAAATAAAAACCTGCCTTAAAAATCTATTGGAGTTGATTTCTTCCACTAAACTCTTCAAGGCCATACCGAGGCATGGCTAAAGTTTAATGACTGTAAAAGTGTGTATATATATATATATATATATATATATA
>NC_068995.1:57860140-57861481 GCF_001194135.2 Octopus bimaculoides | reverse complement strand
TACATATATATACATATATATATATATATATATATATATACACATATATTATATATATACATACATACATACATACATTCATACATACATACACACACATGCATGTATATCTGTCTATCTCTAGTTCTCTCTCTCTCCCTATGTGTGAGTGTGTGTGTGTATGTATATATATATATATAGTTTGTATATTTATCCAGGCATCTACAGAGGATAACCTAAAACTGCTTCATAAAAATTTGTCTAACCCTTCAGAGCGACGAAATACTTCAGTAGGGAACATAGCTCCGGTGAGAGACCCAACTTAAAATACTGCTCTCACATTTTGGACGCTTGTGTTGCTACTACATACAAACACCATGGACCAAAGTGAAAGAAGGGCTATTAGAATGACTGGAAAGGAGCTAATGTACCCCGTCTCCTGACTCTCATGCATGCTGTCTCCTTTCTCTCTCCCCCCTCTCTCTTCTACCTCTCCAACAGTGGCCTCTGCTCGGAGTTGATTGGTCGCATGTTGTCTTCTCTCAGACGCATCCGACTCACTCGTTTCTTCGTTTCCTTCCCGTCACCCATTCTGTTCGTACACTCATTTTCCAGGCACTTTTTAAAACACTACACGCAGTTCATTCTTCTCAGAATGTTGGCCCTTTGGAACTCCCCACCCGCCAATATTTTGCTGTGGGTCTGCGATGGGTGTGGCCACCACTCCTCACTCTACAGCAAATCAATATAACAACACCAAAAAAAAAAAAATAGTAACTAACAACACCAGAAAATAACTAACTGACTGAATAACAATAAGCATTCGCTACGAATCCTCGAAGTAGTTGCTACGTGTTTGCTTGCTTTGTTAGAAAGATCAGACCTAACCTTCTTAAAGTGAAGACTACATTGGCAAATGTGTGTAAGTCGGGTCTGATCTGTGGTTAAATAGCAACTATTAAACGCCCAAACCCTGGCACCTAACATATACAGCAACCAGCGAGGAAACCTCTACGCGCACGCTAAATCTGCCGGAAAAAGCAGCAAAATATCCCTCAAATCTTAAACAAAGGAATGACTCACGTAGTATTAGATATATAAAGTCGGGTTCATCACGGTTGGAGCACCTTCAATTACTAGCCAGCTTGACCAGGGGTTGCCTGGGCAATAACAACGAAACAGGCAACATTGCAATAACATTTACTGTAACATCAACAACACAACAATCATGACCAATCCGGGTTCAATCCACCTACGCGGCATCCAAAACAAATGTCTACTATAGTCCTGGACCAGCCAAAGCCTTGTGAGATGATCTGGTGGACGGAAAATGAATGAAGTGCATACTATATATATATATAT
>NC_068995.1:57858050-57860067 GCF_001194135.2 Octopus bimaculoides | reverse complement strand
TATATATATGTATATATATATATATATATACATACACACACACACTGGCGTCGCTAGAGTGTGTGCCGCCCGGGGCGGCCCTTTCGCTTGCTGCCCCCAGACCCCCCCACAAAAAAAAAAATATTGCCTACAGCAAACCCAAAGGTGCTGCCTGGGGCGGATCGCCTCCACCGCCCCTAGCTGAAATAATGTGTGTATATATATATATACACAACACACGAGATGCATTCCAGGAGGTTTGAAGCTTCCTCAGTTTTTTTCAAGAGCAATATATATTCACATATACGGCGGCGGGTTTGTTTCTGTTTCCATCTAATAAAAATGTAGGAAGAAAATGGAATGTTTTTTGTAAAACAAGGTTTTGTTCACGGCTATCAAACTTTCTGTTCAATTTCATAATTTACAATGCTTAAAAAGCGTTCTCTTAAATTTCAATTATCGAAACTAATATAGTGATATGTGTGTGTATGTGCGACTATTAATCTTGTCAGTAGTTTATGGTTTCAATAGAGTGGGCCAGGTCGTTTCTCTGTATCATCCTCTCTCTCTCTCTCTCCCTTCAGCCAGGTCCACTTTTCACTCTAATCTATGGCAAATGCAAGATACGACTAATAGCAATGTCAGTCTTGCACCTTTTTTGTGTAGGCGAATGCATGGCACAATGGTTAAGAAGCTCACTTTGTAACCGCGTGGTTTCAAGTTCAGTCCCACTGCACGGCACCTCGGGCAAATGTCTTCTACTATAGCCTCAAGCCAACCAAAGTCTGGTTAGGGAATTTAGTAGGCAGAAATAGTGTGGAAGGTCGTCTCTCTTTCTCTCTCTCTCTCTCACACACACACACACACACACACACACACACATACGTTTATTTGTCAATAAAAGTGTGTGTGTGTATATCTTTGTGTCTGTGTTTGTCACCCCAGCCACCGCTCGATAACCGGCGTTTGTTTGTTTTATGCCCTCGCAATGGTTCGGTAAAAAAAAGACCGATAGATTAAACACCAGACATTAAAACCGAAAGAAAAACGTCAATTCCTTGGCGTCGATTTGTGCTGCTGAAAACCCCTTATGGCGTCCAATTCATACGATCCTATCCAATGAATATTTCTTGAATGACAACATAACGCAGTACTGTTTTTTTTTTGTGCAAACGATTTGCAATTTGGTAAAATAACCAAGAATGTCAACAGAGCAACGCTCAAGCTGCTTTATCCAGACGGCTGTTGAAGAACTTTGTCGATTTTTAAGTATAAATGGCGGCAAGTCGAAAAAGTATGGTTTGGTAGTTTGAAGCTCCTTTTGTCGGGTAAGAGAGATGTTAATCCGATGAGACGTTAATCCGATGATTGGGGAATGTGGTGTACGACTGAAGTGTTCCCCATTAGATTCTACGATAGGTCATGACCTTATATGAGGAGCTTAACTGCAAAATGGCGAGGAAGTTAACCATCAATGGATCTTTAGATCACCCTCTTGCTATTTATAGAATTATCAGGTTGACATGAGGGTTGTTGATTGGCACATTGCTGTCCTAGCGCACTGAGCCAAACTGAAGTAGAAGTCATCATTCTTAAAAAAGATTCCCAAAGATACAATGAGAAAAACCTGAAGCTTTACACCGGAACTTTTTGTGGTGGTGGGAGAATGAAGAACTCACCTGCTGAGTCATTGATTTGTGTGTCCTGACAATCGAACCAGAGAATGGAATTTTGGAAAATGAAAATTATGCTTCTCTTGACTATTGTTCTCGTCCCAAATCAGGAAATCTTCCTACCTACCTTCTTCCCTTCCTTCCTTCCTTTAATTATTTTCCTTTCTTCCTTCCTTTCTTTCTTTCATTCTTATTACCTTTCATTCCTTCATTCTCTCTTCTTTTTTCCTTTGTCTTCTTTATTTTCTTCTTCGCACTCATTCATCCACTTGCTGGTGTTTTTTATATTTCATTCATTTCTTTTTCCTCATCATATTTTCTTCTTTCTCACTTTTCCTTTCGATTTCGTTTCTTCCATTATTTCT
>NC_068995.1:57851864-57858027 GCF_001194135.2 Octopus bimaculoides | reverse complement strand
GTCTCTTATTTCACCTTTGTTCATTTTCTTCCTTTTATTCGTCTTTTTAATCTCTTTATTTCTTTTAGCTTCCTCTTCCGCCATATTCCTCTCTATCCTCAATCCTTTGTCATCATTCAATATTTTCCCATTCTTCTTCCATTTCTCTTTTCTTTTTCCTTCTTTTTCTTATTTCCTTTAAAATTCATTCATTTAATTTACATTTTCATTCAGTATTTTGTTTTCTCCTATCTCCTGTTTTATATATTTTTTCTTTCATTCGTTTCCCTTTCCCCACCTTTTTTTCACTTTTGTCTTCCCCTTGCTTTTCCTTTCTTATTTCCTTTGTTTCTTCCTTTTCTCTCTTCTCCCCTCTTTTCTCTTTTTTTTGTCCTTCATTCGGTCATTCCTCTTTGCCTTTTTTTCTGTTTTTGTTCACTTATATATTTTTCACACCCATTCACACACATCTCCCTCTCTCTCTCTCTGTGTCCTTTCCTCACTTCATAGACCTTCTCTTTCATTTCACCTCACCCCTTTACCGCTGATACATCAGACCAATAGGAGGAAGAGGCCCTGTACGTGGTTGCTCGATCTACTAGAAATAGCAATGTATTCCCCTCGTATACTTCTAAAGAGACTGGATGGTAATAACCAGAAAGTGTGGGATTGGGGTTCATTTGGGGTTAAACAACAACAACCTCCAGAATATCTTTCATCTAAGCAGTTGTTATAGTCTCAGATCAAACCTGATCGAGCAGACTTGTGATGAAAGTCGTTCTAACCGTGACCAACGCGTCTGCTTCTTGTGTGCAGGGAAGAACACCAAAGCACATTGTCTAACGAGTTCATTTTTAAGATAATAGAGTGTGATTTAAGTGAAATTTAGCTACTATTTCATGCAGGTTGAATTTGCAAGTAGAGGCTGCCTCGCTGGCGCATATATTTCGATGGTAGAATTGCTTGTTTGAGATAAAAGTTCAACAGACACGCCATTGTCACCAACCAAAGCCGTTCGAGATGCATGCAATGACAACGACCTCCACCAGTGAACCAGAGTCTGAGCATTGCTGAGTTGTCGGATAATGACAAGGGACTGTATAGGACGGAGCCGAATTGTGCCTAAGTTTATGGCAGTGAGCGACCAGCGTTTTCCTTTTATCGTCTGGAGGCGTTGGCGTCAGTTGTCCTTTAGGGAATACATTTGAACGTTGCGAGGAGAATGAAATCTTTCTTTTTCAGCTCCTCTCAACTTAAAGTAAAAATTAGGCTAAGTTTTCAATAATGTCGATAAGAAGAATAGTAAACTTAGCCTCGACTCGACGAAACTAAGTTCAATTTCTGGTTAAAGACTATTCAATGAGTTGTGAGGTATTTTGATTTGCAGTGTTTTCATTGGGACGCCTTTTAAATCACACACACACACACACACACACACATACAAAAGCTTTAATATACAAGTGTGTGTGCTTCTCTCTTGTGTATATGCATTCCATGTGCATGTGTGTACATGTACATATCTATGTGCGTCTCTCTCTCTCTCTCTCTCTCTCTCTCTCTATATATATATATATATATATATATATATATATACACACACACACACAGCTGATATGGGTATATTATTGTGTATATATTATTTAATTTCAATTGCATGATATTTGTTTGTGTTCAACATACTATTTTTTTTGTAATTTCCTTTTCTCCTTTCCCATGAAGCAATAAAAGAGGTGCCTATAAATAATAATAATAACAACAACAACAACAACATACCACAGCAATCACCACCATCACCATCACCATAAGCATCAACGTCGTCGTCGCTATTATTATTATTATTATTATTATTATCATTATTAATATTATTATGATTTTGTTTTTAACGTCTGCAGGGGCAGAAATTTTATCTTTTAATTAAATTTTTGGCATGTGGCATTTCAATCAAACTTTTTAGCAAATTAGTTGAAGAATTTTGTGGAGATAATGATGGCACTGACGTTTTCGCCTCTCTTCAAGACACAATCTTTGCCAATAAAAATACTTTGAAGCAACACAGGCTGTGCAGTATTCGCTGTCCACACACACACACACAAGTTCTTACACATATAGACACACACACACACACACACACACACATATATATACAAGCATACATACACACAGCAATGCATACACTAATATGCAAATAAGCATCGGTACACACACACACACAGAGGCGTAAATATTGACGCACACATGCATATTACATACCCACATACACGCTCAAGCACATACACACATAGGTCGGCACAAACATTCATTCACTCACGCATAGACATATAAACTCTCCGAGTCACAGAAAGCACTCGCACACATCTGCACACGTATACACACGCACGCACGCACCCCCCCCCATACCCAGTCTCACTTTTGTAGCCGCTCTTACAAATATACATATATACACGCAAACAAAACTAGACAAGTAAATGCACACAAAAAATATTTGTATGCACACGTGCACACATGCACGCAAAATACATAGACACACGCATACACCGCCTCTCACTCTCATATATATTTATATATACAAACGCATGAATGCATACATGGATGCATGCATGGATGCGTGTATATGCATGCAATATACACATTTACAGTCAACTGCTCTAACATGGGAGATAGACATGTACACAAGTCTATCACACGTATACATATCCATACACACATATGCATACATACAAACTCCAATATATACACAAATATATACATACTTTCATACAGTTTAATACAAAAGCTAAACCAACATAAAAAACTAATTCACACACCACACATATACATACATATATATATATATACATATATATATATATATGTATATGCACACACACATTAACTGAAAAATATGCGCACATATACACAATAGATGCAGTGTTGTGTGCACACATGCAAAATTGCGTCTATTCATGCACGAATACACATTCTCACAATTACAGAGCCGCCTGCACGCCCTCATGCTCTCATGCTCTCATGCAATGGCATATACATGTGCAGGTGCTCACAGGTATGCAGAAGCTCACACACACACAAACACACGCGCGCGCGGTGCATTAGGGTCGTGCACTCGATCAAATAAAAACACGTACATTATTTGATTCCATCCCTTCTCTTTCTCGCTATTTTCCCCTTTGTCTTCTAGTTTTCTCCCTCTCCTTTGTACACTTATAAACAGATTTTTGCTACCTGCCTTCATACATATAAATATACATGCATACATACATACATACATACATACATACATAATACACACATACATACATATAAATATACGTATGCACATATTCACAATTTCCAGATATGAACGTTTTGAAGTATGCACTTACTGCCCATATACAAGCATATACCATATCTATCTATCTATCTATCTATCTATCTATCTACACACACACACACACACACATACGCTCGCACACACGAAACATCTATGTTCTTCCAGTAGTTTGTATGGGCTTCAGCTGGAGTTCTGTTCCACTACAGAACCAGGAAGTCTTTCGAAAGCATGGCATGCGACTTACTGGTCCTTGGGAACAGTATCAGAAGGCATCAAGAGGAATATAAAGGAAATTGGAATAGAGAGCCCAGTAGATCTGTTACAGGAAAGTATTAGATTGCTGAAAAGAACGGATGGTATGGTACCGTAGGCTGCTGGTAGCAAACCCGCTACGCATGGAAGAATCCAGGAGTTCCAACAAAACCTGTGATAAAAAGTAATAATAATTATAATCCTTTCTACTATAGACACGGGGCCTGAAATTTTGGGGGAGGGGGATAGCCAATCATATCGACCTCAATACTTGACAGGTACTTACTCCATCGACCTCGAAAGAATAAAAGCAAAGTCGACCTCGGGGGAATTTGAACTCAGAACGCAGAGGAAATGCCTCTAAGCATTTCGCCCGGTGTACCAACGATTCTGCCAGCTCTCCGCCTTTGAATAATAATAATAATAATAATGATAGTAATAATGATGATGATGATGATGATGATGGTGGTGATGATGATGATGGTGGTGGTGGTGATGATGGTGGTGGTGATTGTCGCTTCCGTTCATTTCGACATATGAGTGTTTGAAGGAGAGGATAAAAAAGAGAGAGAAAGGAGGAGGAGGAGGAGAAAAAGAAAAAGAAAAAATGACGAAGATAAAGAAAAAGAAAAAATGACGAAGATAAAGAAAAAAATAGTAGTTGCAGTAGTAGTAATAGTATTAGTAATAGTAGTAGTATCAATTTTATACTGATCGTCGAAACGATTAACAATGTCTCATTCCTGTAAATATCTGGCTTTGTGCCAACGTTAGAATTCTTTCAAATTGATATCTCCAATAAAAAATTGAATTTAAATGAGAACTTTAAGATATCGAAACGAGAGACTTATAACCGTCTGACGAAAACTAGGCTCATGAAATTGCGTCAAATTTTGCAAATGAGTCGAAAATGGTCATTCCAAACGAAGAGCCCTTTCACCACAATAAAAAATCAGCAGCCAACGTTTTTCGCTAGACTGGGGGTCGGGTTCAAGTGTTCGGGGGTCTTGCTCGACCAAAATCTCAAGTTCGAAAGGAACTGGAATGGTGTAGCTATCAGACTGATGTAACTGGTGCCAGTCCACGATCTTGCGATGTCGCGTTTCAACAAGATTTAGTGAGTCACCAATTTAATAATCTTTTATCTTTTACTTGTTTCAGTCATTTGATTGCAGCCATGCTGGAGCATTGCCCCGAAGTATTTCAGCTGAACAGAGCGACCTCTACATTGTTTACATTACTGATATTTGACGGCTATTTGTCCTGATCTTGTTTGTTGTTAACACAACGTTTCGGCTGATATACCCTCCAGCCTTCATCAGGTGTCTTGGGGAAATTTTGAACCCGGGTTCAAAACAACAAACAAGATGAGGACAAATATCCGTCAAATACAAATAATGTAAATAATGTAGATCGATCTCTGTACTTATTTTTAAGTCTGGCTTAAACCGCAAGCTAGGAAGCGTAAACAAACCAACACACACACACACACACACAGACAGACGACGACTCTCCAGACAGTTTCTGTCAACCAAATCCACTGAAAAGGTATTGATTGCCTCGCGCTATAGTTAAAAGTCACTTACCCAAGGTGCCACGCAGTGGGACGAACATTTGACCAAAGAGTAGAAGTACGTATCAAGTAGAAACTGTTACCTGCCTCACACAATGAGGCAGGTGAAAAAATTGCCCATCCGTAGCATCCGCCTCCATCTCCACTTGTTTTGACCTGTTCTTGCCTCTGGATTAAAGAAGGTCAATGGGTGGGGGGGGGAGTGAGGTGGACGGTTTGCAACTCTTCTACACTTAAAGCGAAGAGTCTCCGCGCGAGTCATCAGTCGTCTTTCAAGATGATTTGAGTGGCCTCGGTGAAGAACAGGATGAATGCATAAAGTATACACACGCACGCACGCACGCACGCACACGCACGCACACGCACACACACACACACACACACACACATTTATTCTTATTCTTTATTTACTACAAAATTTCATAAAATTATTTGAAGTAATGAAATCATCACTATCATCGTCATCGTCATCACACCACCACCACCACCACCACCACTACCACAATGAGCCCTCCCTCTCTCCTAGTCACCGTAGTCTTGCTCATAATCATCATCGTCATCATCCTCACCGTGGTCATCATCATCATCCTCTTCCTCGTGATCATCATCAACCTCATCATGACCCATTAATTACCATCAGAATCAGTTTCCTCCTCCTCACAACATCAACATAATCATGAACACGATCATGACGAGGCGGAGGAGGACCTCCTCCTCCTCCTCCTCCTCCTCTGAATTTTCATCGACCTATAAATATAGGTCACCTTACTGAAACATGTCTGACGGGAGGATTGTACAGTCGTGGCAGAACAGCGATTGACGAAGGTGAAGGGAGCGATGGGGCGGTCGTGGCAGAGCTTGCGCGCGTGCGTAGTGTGTGGAGGGGAGATAACCCTGAAACCGTCGTCAAATACTTGCATCTTCCACCTGCGAGTCAGGTTAGCTCTGGTTCAAATTTCATAAAACACACGAGCGCGTGCCGGTGGGCGGATTAACACGTACATACGCACGCGCACGCACGTACAAACTTATATATGCATTCATTCGTATAT
>NC_068995.1:57846392-57851827 GCF_001194135.2 Octopus bimaculoides | reverse complement strand
ATATATATATATATATATATATATATATACATACATAATGCGTACATTCATCCCATACTTATAGTTACTCTTAATTACATTCATTTACTCCTTCGTGCGTGTTATGCTAGTTGCAGTTTTGAATTTATACACGAAAGTATGAGTGCGTATATAGCACGAGGGTTGTCCGATTGTATAAACGAGACACACACACACACACAGACACTCACTCATACACATGCACATTTTAAAGGATCTTTCCCCACCATCACAACCCCCTCCACACACACATACACACCGGAATTTGTTAAATGCATATCTTTCTCTCAAATTTCTTTGAGATATGTGTTTTGGTGGTATAAATTATAGTTAATTTTCATTTTTCAAATTTTATTTAGATAATCATAATCTAAGCCATCGAGAGCGCATCTCTGGAAAGTTACACAAAAAATATGCATTTAACAATGTTCGATGGAGTTGGTGGAATGAAAAGCCTTCTAAAAGCAAAAAATGAAATTTGTTTCAATTTTACTCCCTCCTTCCCGGTAATTTACATCTAAATGTATCTCAGGAAAATTTCCTTGAAATATTTGAGTCGCTAAAGAAAGTTATGAGTAAATAAAATCAAAGAGAGGGCACACGTTTGTAGTTTTGCCGATAACATTTATCTCAAGTCCTACGCAGTGGCCTTGAACTGGGTTGTCATTATTGTTTGAACTTCTAAACTAGGCGCAGACAACATTTTCCGAGAAGTGGGCCGCACAAAACACGGTTCGTAGTCAAAAAATGAAGGTAATTTTTCGTTCGGTGTACCTTTCGGAAAGGCCACAGTTCTTAACCATTCGAATATGACTAAACGGCTTCCTCAGGGTATAACATAATATACGGTGGGGGAAGCCCTTGGATAGCTGAATTGAGTACTACCTACACAAGCCATATTCTCTGATATGATTTTCTTAGGAATGAAGAAGATAGTCAAAATAACAACAACAATTGTGTTTTCATCTATAAAATAACAATTTTGATTTCTACTGCTAAGATGTTTGTGTATATTTTATGAATATGTTTAGATACTAAAATAAAATCTAATTATTTACATGATATTTATTTGTAAACAAGCTACGGAGAATATTGCAGGACAGAATTGCAAGAAGGATTGTTGAAGGCCGAGGCAACAAGCAGGACACCTAGCGGGAGATTAAAGAACGAAATGGTTGGCTAACAACCACAGTCTCAGTTGGTCAGCCTTAAGAATCCAACCGGTTAATGTAATGATGGTTTCTTCTGAGAAGACCCTATGGAAGAGATGCTTGAGGACTCTTCTACAATTTTTTCAGGAATAGTAGACAGAGACAAAAGGATGGATGGAAGAGAAGATATTTCAGATTTAGGTGTACGGGAGATAATCCTAGATTACTGCAAAAAAAAAAAAAAATTTGGGCGCAAAAACGCTTGACCGCATTGCAGTAATACTGGAGGCAAAGGGATAACATACCAAGTATTACACTAAATATAATATTGATATCCCTACTTTTGTAGAACGTTCTCAGGTTATCTGTTTTATTATCGAATACGTTGTTTTTCATCTACATCGTTAATTACACCATAAAACTTCATTTTTATCAGTGTATTCAGCCTTTTGACCAGAATTATATTTATATACACACATATATGTATATATGTATGTTTATGTAAACATTCATATGAATATGTACATGCGTGTATGTATACATTTCTATATAGATGTATATGTATGTATATATGTGTACATATTCATGCACACACACGCACATATATTTAATATATATATATATGTGTGTGTGTGTGTGTGTGTGTAATGTATGAACATGCCTATATCTGCATAGATGGATGTCTGAATGGACGTACGCGCGCGCGCACACACACACACGCGCACACACACGCGCGCACACACACACACACGTGTACTGTGTACAAAACGCAATCCGACACTGCTTCTATTTTGCCTCTCCTGTGTGTATCTCTTCTTTTGATCTCTCTGATACGAGACTTGTTTAATATATGTATGTATATATATAAAAAAAAATTTACTTTTTTCATGTGGAGGAGGGGGTGGTGGTGGGAGCGGTGAAAGCATTAAAAAACTTTCATGCTACCGATCACTCGTACCAACCTGTTGGCACGCACTCATGCGCATGCACGCCGACTTATTTGATTTTAAAAGGCCAGAAAATGTGGTGAGGTGGTCGTTGCTTGGTTAGCACTTCCGCTCCATCAGATTTTTCCTCAAGACATGTGGCATTTGATTGTTGTTGAACATGTAGTATTGTAGTAAAAGTTTGCCGCTCCACCTATGAATAGAATACATTGTTACGAAGCGAGATTGTTGTAGGTACAATATTCAGCAGATAAACTGAGGCTGCGAGATGGCAGAACCGTTAACACGCCGGGCGAAATGCTTAGCGGTATTTCGTCTGTCTTTATGTTCTGAGTTCAAATTCCACCGAGGTCGACTTTGCCTTTCATCCTTTCGGGGTCGATAAATTAAGTACCAGTTGCGTACTGAGTCGATCTAATCGACTGGCCTCCACCCACCAAATTTCGGTCTTTGTTCCCAGAGTAGAAAAGAATATTCTGCATAGAGTGTATGCATGTATATTTGCCTGTGTTTGTATGTATGTGTGTGTGTATATATATATCTGTGAGTGTGTGTGTATATATATATATATATATATATATATATATATATATGAGTGAAGAAAAAATATATAGTGCGTGTGTTCATTTGACAAAAAAATGACCGTCCCGAAATACAACAGTATGTGAGTGCATACGATTGAGTGTGTGTGTGTGTGTGTGTGTGTGTGTGTGTGCGCCTGTTACATGACAGCTAGCTTTCGAAGTATCTCTTAACCTCCAAGGGTAATATCAGGAAACATGTCACGGATACAACAAGCCTAACTTTTATCAAACTTCTTGCAACTGACACAAAACAATGAAATGAATTTTTACTTTCAAGAGAAAATAACAATCTTTAAAATAAATTTATATAAAAAACAATTCTCTCATTTGTATATTTTCAATAAATATATCAGTTTTTCTAAATCCTATCACTATAATCGCAACCCACTCCATCAGAAAAGTATTTGGGAAACTATTTGAAAACGGTTTTTCTGGGGTTTTTTTCCAGGCAGTTATCATTGGCTGCTTGGTGTGATGTGAAATTATGCAACACCTCGTAACGTATTGACTCTCTCTCTTTCCTTCTCTCCATACGATGTGACTGGGGATTCTACCAACTCACTGACCAACATTCATATCAGCTGCACTTAAATAGAATTATATAAACCTACATACGCACATACGCACCACATTCACACACGTGTATGACTATGTAAACCTACAGTTTCTTTATTTCCCCTTCCAGCTACTTGTCAAGTTTATCCTTCTATTTAGATTATAGCTTTCTATGTGTGTGTGTGAATGTGCGTGAATGCGTGTGTAAGTGTGTGTCATATATCTAATGTCGATCGACTGTGCAACTTTATCTCGCTCTGCAACTGCCTCTCAGTTTCGGTGTTCCTCCAACGACCTCAGCTTCGTAACCATCTCCGTATTATTACCTCTCTTCCTCTGTTTATTCAAAGTGTGAATGGAGAAATCAAACAAACCAATAACCAGTATTTATGCCTGCTATCATATATACATATGTGTGTATGTGTATGCGTCTTTCATTGAGTATGTGTATGTGTATGCGCGTGTGTGCGTGTTAGAGAGTTTGACGCCCATCAAGCAATCGTGGTTTTATACCGGTTTGGGAATCTTCGGACAGTGGCCACTAAAAATCTTTACTCGACAAATGCATTGAGTTCTTTCTGTCTTAAAACCAGCAGTACGATAGCTCTTTTTGCTAAATTTTCATTCCCCCCCACCACAAACTCACTCATCCCCCCCACACGCCCACGTTTAAATAACAAAATTTAGAAACTCCTGATAATGGTCAGAGGCATGAATTTGAAAGTCAAAGATGAACAACATTATATGAAATGACATAAAATATGAATTCTTGATTTGTTGAAATTATCTTCGCTTCCAGAAACGGTAGACGAGTCATTTGGTGGCACTTGGTGCCAACTAAGTGAGAACGGGAAAATAATCGGAAGAATCGCAAATTCTCCAAAATTTCACATGCAGTTAATGAAAAGAAAAAAAAAAACAAACGTTTGGTATATGAAGACAGGAGGTCAGCTGTGGACACATTTTTCTGCATGAAGAGGCGCCGCCTGTACAGCCGTTGTTCTACCCGATCATCTGCAGACTTGTCACACAAATATATATATATATATATTTATATACAGAGAGAGAGAGAGAGAGAGAGAGAGAGAGAGAGAGAGAGAGAGAGAGAGAGAGAGAGAGAGAGAGAGAGAGATAAAAAGAGAACACCTTTATGATTTGGGTAATTTAGATGAATGAGCAGAAAATTATTTAAAAGAAGTAATTCAGAGTGGTTAATAGCAATCGTTTTCGAGCACACCTGTCGGTTAATGAACTGTTATGGAAAGTGATAGGCTAAAGAGATATACATGGACATTTTTGCTCTGAAGCACTTCCCAAGAAATCGTGTCTAGAGTGAACTCCGAACCCCCAAACCCCAGCGCTGTACGGTGTAAGCCACTTTCAACCATTTCTACTGTACGGACAAGGCTTGAGATTTGGGGGAGAAACTCTTAGTCAATTACATCGACCCCAGTACATGACTGGTACTAACTTTTTATCGACTTTGAAGGGATCAAAGGCAAGATCAATCTTGGCAGAATTAGGACCCAGAATATAAAGCCGGAAGAAATGTCTCTAAGCACGTTGTCCGGCGTGCTAACTATTCTGCCAGCTCGCTGCCTTAAACAACAACAACAACAACAACACTATAATAATGCTTTCTACTACAGGCATAAAAATTGAAATTTTGGTGTGGAGGGAGAAGTCGATCACATGGACCCCAGTGCACATCTGGTACTTATCGACCCCAAAAAGATGAAAGGCAACAAAGTCGACCTCGGTGGCATACGGCGCTATTGGAATAGAGCCTGTGGGGAGGGGTTAAGTTGATTACATCGATCCCAGTGCTCAACTGATTCATGTTTTATCGACCCCGAAAGGATGAAAGGCAAAGTCGACCTCGGCAAAATTTGAACTCAGAACATAAAGACGGATGAAATGGTGCTAATAATTTTTCTCCGGCATGCTAACGATCCTTCCAGCTCCACACTTTAAAGCTCTAGGATAATAATAATAATAATAATAATAATAATAATAATAATAATAATAATAATACAACCCCACTCTCTAAACTGGTTCTCATCGATACAAAAAGGATAAAATGTAAAATAAACCTCGACAAGATTTGAACACAAAACAGAAGCTGCTTCAAATAAAACCTGAGGATATTTTATCTGAAACTCTAACCAATCTGCGACTGC
>NC_068995.1:57842533-57845865 GCF_001194135.2 Octopus bimaculoides | reverse complement strand
TGAGTGTGTATTTGCATATATGTACATAATATTTATGTATATTTGCATATACATACATACACACGCATATATATATACACATACAAAAATATATTCGCATGCATGCACATATACATATGTGCATTGCATATGAATACTTATGCAAAAATTTACTGTGTGTGTGTGTGTGCGTGTGTGTGTTTTGTGTGTGGGCATGTTTGTGTATGTGATGTCCCATAAATAAAGAAGCATTTAAGCACCAAAATAATGTCAACTGCTGCCTTACTTATGAGAAACCTGGTAAATACCTGATAAAAATAGACGTGCATATTTCTATACATATCTACTCACACCTAAAACTACATAGGCACACACACAGATACATACACACACACATATTCAAAATAATATATGCATATACCTACACACATACATGTATTTATAGAGAGAAAAATAATGATTTTCAAACATGCAATAGAGTTTGCATAGTTTATTAATTTTTTATATTCATTTGAAGTATGTTTAGATTAAAATATAAAATGAAAAAAATAAAACATAATATTAAAATGAAAGAAAAAATGATAGCAGTGACGTATTGACTGTTCTTCAAAGAGATTTTCATTGGAGTCTCTTTTTAAATAAACACTACTTGAGAAGCCATTATATTTATGTTAACAGTAGCCTTCTTTCCTACATTCTTTCATTCTATCATTCTACCATTCAGCCATTCATTCATTCTTTCATTCATTCTTTGTTTCTTTCCTGGCTGAATCTCTTTCTTTCTTTTACGTTTTTTTTCTTGCCATTTGACGATTCCAAGTTTTAACGTTGTGTTCTGTTTGGCAGTGAAATTGTCTTTGACACAATATGAGCGTGTTCCTTCAAACGGGAATATGTAAACTAGAACCTTTTCTAAATAATATTAAAAAATTTCTCATATTGTTTAATGGCGAACCTGCTTTTTTGTTTTTATTTGTTTATGTATTTATTTACTTATTTGTTTGTTTTATTGCTTGTATATTTATCTGTTTTATATGTTTTTCTTTTAATTTTTCATTCCTTTTCTTTTATCATTTTTAAAAAACTTTCCCTAGGTTTTGATTCGAAACTCTGCTCCTATAACAGACAGCTTTTTCACCATTTATAACTCTCAGAATTTCGTAAAGACAACATCTCTCTCTCTCACTCTTCAGCAAATGTGGCTTTGTATTTTCTGATGCGAATCCCCTGTGGCTTGTATTTTCTGATGCGAATCCCTTGTGGCTTTGTATTATCTGATGCGAATGTGGCTTAAGTAAGAAATTATTCTTATTATCACGGTTGTTTACTTTTAATCTGCACGTTTGATGCAATCACTTGTCGGGACATACCTAGCACCTAGGGCAAGTGAAGGTTAAGAGATGTTGAAATATAACTGAAAGCTTAGCGAGGGCAAGTGGCGAAAGAAGTAGAGGGATGCCACTGTATAATACAACACAAACGTTCAAATTGATAGGGTTTTTTTTAAGGATGTGGGTAGTACTTGTCGACACAATCTTCTGGATTTCCTTGAGACATGGTTCTCCTAGGATGTGGTCTAAATGTTTCTGGCATCCTTCTATTATCATTATTATTATTATTATTATTATTGATTTGACTCTGGTTCGGTCTTATTCCTGGTAGGATTTATGTAGGTTTTCGGTTACTAGCGGTAACCTTAGGTGTCCACGAGATTTTAATAGTCTTTCAAGTGCTTAGAACACGTCTTATAATCTTTCCTGTCCCTTATTATTACTGTTATTATTGAGTGAGAGAGCGGTGCATGCCATCAAGTTGACACTGGGGTACCAATATACCCATCATGACTACCCGTCTGATAAGGGTATACCAGGCATATGCATCACAGCCATATGTGCAGGACATGGTGATCTTAAACAGAGAATGACCTTGTAGATGGGGCCCAGTTAGAATTTTCTTCAGGTTGAGTAGCACATCCTGCTCAAAAGGTCGTTGGAAAAGGTTTGTTAAAGGATGATGAACAAAACACCCATGTTTCCAGAGGTGAATTATTCAAACCTCAAAGAATTCCTCTCAACACATGTCTATGATGCTCCTCCTCTACTTCTGCTCATGGTCAGAGATGCACATATCATCAGCCACTAAGGGTCATGCTCAAATGGTTACGGTCAAACAACTGACAAGCAAATCTGTAGTATTAAACAGAATATTTGCTGTAACCAATCTTTTATACCAAGACAAAACAATGTACATAATAACACTTCCAATCAGTTAAGATCAAAAGCCACAAAAAGTCAGTGCCTGGTACTGTATCAGGGCATTTATTA
This sequence comes from Octopus bimaculoides, assembly GCF_001194135.2. NCBI lineage: Eukaryota > Metazoa > Mollusca > Cephalopoda > Octopoda > Octopodidae > Octopus > Octopus bimaculoides. The sequence continues at coordinate 57,843,562 of NC_068995.1, read as the reverse complement.
TTATCATTATTATCATTCATATTACTATTATTTCTTTTTATCACAGGTTTTGTTGGAACTCCTGGAGTCTTGCATGCGTAGCGGGCTTGTTACATGCAGCCTACGGTACCATGCCATCCGTTCTTTTCAGGTACCTAATACTTTCCTGATTATTCTGGCCGTACTACTCTATTCCAATTTCCTTTATATTCCTCTTGATGCCTTCCGATACTGTTCCCAAGGACCCAACAATAATTGGCACTATCTTCACCTTCTTCAGTTTCCATAGCCGAGCTATTCCGTACTTAAGAGGGTTGCATTGATCTATTTTTCAGCCTTCCTTTTTGACTTTTCGTCGGTCAAAGGGGCATGCAACATCAACTATATAGCACATGTGGTACATCTTGTCGACCACCACTAGGTTCGGTCTTTTATGCTCTAGCACCTAATCTTTTTGGATGGGGATTATTATTATTATTATTATTTTATGTTTGACTTTTGCTTTGCATTTGTAGAAGTTGGCTCCAAATCTCACCCAAAGACCTCAAGAGACAACAAATTAGAAGTTCATGGTGTTATGCCTAGAGTGAATATATTGTGCAGCTCTACCATGCCTGTTGAGATACTCTGTAGGAAATGAAAGAGCAACTGAGGATGGAGGATTTCCGAAGACTGAGGTTGGTGTTGGGCTCAAAATTGATTGGATGGAATAAAATCCAGGCAGTTAATACGTGGGTGATAGCATCACTTCGGTATGGAGCGGGAATTATAGAATGGCAAAGAGAGAAGTGAAGAAAATGGATACCAAGACCAGAATATCCCCCTGCATACTTTCACGTTTCCTAACGATTCGTTTGCACATTTCTGTTTAAAGATCTTCCAACGCTCAAAAAGCTGGTCATCGCCTCATTGACTCTGTGCGTCCTCAGGGACTCCAAGAGCCAGCAGTTGTGAACATTGACTCCAAGAGCCAGCAGTTGTGAAACATTGACTCCAAGAGCCAGCAGTTGTGAAACATTGACTCCAAGAGCCAGCAGTTGTGAAACATTG
>NC_068995.1:57831136-57842282 GCF_001194135.2 Octopus bimaculoides | reverse complement strand
CCAGCAGTTGTGAAACATTGACTCCAAGAGCCAGCAATTGTGAAACATTGACTCCAAGAGCCAGCAGTTGTGAAACATTGACTCCAAGAGCCATCAGTTGTGAACATTGTCGTGACAACAGCTAAATTCTTCTTCCTTATTCGTATCACATTCAGTATCCTACTATCGATTATACAACAGATCATCAGTTCCCCTTGATTGGTTTCTGCATTCCTTTTGGTCCTCTGGCAATAGGTTCTTCAGAAAGCCGTATATTTCATCCACAGAGTAATCTCTGTTGCAAACATTTGTGCAAGGTCTCAGAGTTATTTCCTTCCGTTTTTCAACCAGTGTAAAATGCCCTGCAAAAGGTCATAAATGCTACTCTCCCACGTTTGAACAATTCGGATAGAAACGTCTCACTGTCCAATCTTTTTATGATAAAAATCAGACAAAAAATCAGTCATTAACCTAGATAAAAGGCGTTCTGTTTGATGGGATCATAAAACAGAGTACCAAAGATCAGCTGAATGGGAAGAGAAAATTGTGTGTTCACTCGATACATTAGAATATTTAAAGAGTTTTGTTGATCATCCGACATTGAAAGAATAATCACCTATTAAAGCGGCACATTTAATTAAGCTGAGACTAACATAATTACGTTGCGAACCAGAAACAAAAAATGTTCCTAATTAACTATATTTGTATCTGTAATGCAGAGAAATAATCGACAGCTTTAATAAAACCTCAAACTGAAACAGTTATACCAAAAAAAAACAAACAAAAAAAAACGGTACCACACAAGGAACGAAGGAACAGAGGGAGACACAAGAAAATATAACACACCACCTTTAAAAGAAGGTCTAAAGCAACTTTGCTTTAGCAAGGAAGATGCAGGCGACTTTGCTCAAAACCGGAAGGACTGGAATCCTCTTGCTGCTCGATGTCAACTGTGTGGGAGGAACTAAAACTTGAGAAAATCTAAATGATTTGGTTTCTAATATGAGGCGCAGGTGTAGTTGTCTGATAAGAAGTTCCGATATTTCCCACTGCGTGGCACTTTGGGCAAGTGTCTTCTGCTATTGCCTGGGGTCACCAAAGCCTTGTGAGTGGATTTGGTAGAAGGAAACTGAAAGAAGCTCGTCGGATATATATATATATATATACACATGTGTGTGTATATATTTGTGTTTGTGTGTTTGTTCCTCCCCAACATCGCTTGACAATATATATACATGTGTGTGTGTGTGTGTGTGCGTGTCTTTTGTGATTCTGCTTCTGCAATCACCATTTGACCAACTTGACCAACAATTGGTGTTGGTTTCTTTCGTCTCCGTCAGTATTCGGCAAAAAACCCCAAAAACCCGAGAGAATAAGTACCGCACTTAAAAAACCAGGAGTACTCGGATCAGTTTGACCGAGTAAAACTCCTTCAAGGTAGTTGCTCCGCTATGGCCGCAGTCCAGGGATTTTAAACAAATAAAAGCCAGGCACAAAGTCTCAAAATATAGAGAGGAGTATTATTAATTATATTGATCCAGTAATTGATGGGTAATTATTGTATCGCCTCCGGAACGATGAAAGGTAAAGCTGACCTTGGCAGATTTGAACTCAAAACGTTACGGGACAACATCTAAATACTCAGTTGAATGATTCTGCAACCCACAGCTCTGAAATCCAAATTATTTCAAAGCTGATTAAGAGCGCAAAGTGGGCGGAACGAGTGATCTGTTGTTAAGCGATGTCAATGAAAAGTCATACACCGTTTCTACTTAATTGATGCTTGCAGTTTACGTCTACAACGGTCAGTTAAGGGTGCGACAGAGGTCATATCTTTGTTACTCATTTCTAACAGACACTTGTATGTTATATCTACAACAGTCAGAACAAAGGTTACATATGAAGCATGACAAAATGTTCGCTTTGCATTTATGAGCCCGGAGGTTCGATCCCTCTACGTGGCATCATACACAATTGGTATTTACCAGAGCCTTAAATCGACCGCAGCTTTCTGAGTGAAATTGTGTAAACAGAAACAGGTTGGAAATCGGTCGGATAGATAGTACCTGTAATTCAAAGGTGCAACCTTGTCAAACACTGAAGGTTACGTTAGCGTTACACTTACCTGTGGCGTGCTCAGACATTTGCACCTTAAATTTAATGTGCAGGCAGTGTCAGTTGATCGAACAGGTCATCGTTGAAACCGACACAGAACCGTTTACTTTACATGTGTCTAGTACTCAGCTGACAACGTTAAAAAATTCTATTAGTTACAGAGTTACAAATCGTATGAATATCTAATCCAGCGTGACGTATGTGTTGATAGAAATTGCTGAAACAAAAACTGCTGTCTGACTGGTTCTAGATTAAAACAAAAGCCAGAGATGGACTTGAGCTCAGTAATGTAAAATCTCAATTCATGTTTACTGGACTGTGCATGATTGTGTGGTTGAGAAGAATGCTTTATATGCATGTATTTCAGGATTCGATCCTGCAGTGCAGTGATTTGGACTAGTATCTTTTATAATTGCATTGGGAGGACCGATCTGTTGTGGTTGAGACTTGTCAGAGGTACCAGTGAAAACCCAAATAAAATGTAAGCAAAATGCACACGGTATAATGATTTAGGACAGAGAAGAGAAACTATGTATAATTGTAGAAATCAGCTGCCTAATGGATGTTAAAGTTGAAGATCAGTGAAAAAGAGAATACCTAAGTTGAACTATTGAGAAATTTGCAGTTACTCGATCCAAATTACAAGTTCAGGTTTATACCTGTAATTATTGGGGCCCTGGGATATGTAATACACTGCCTAAATACCAATTTTGAGAAATTAGACTTCTCAAAACCAGAAAAGAGAAAGTTGATTCAAAGACTACAGATCCAAGCCATCAGTGGAACTGTAAAAATCTGTAAAACCTTCCAGAAGTTTATCAGTTAAATATATATGAGCATGTCTCGATATGCAAGTATATGCATAAGACATACATAAAACGAAACATACAAATCTGCATACATACATACATACATAAAACAATACCCTGTTAGTGTTGTTGAAATTCCAATGAAGGAGCCTTGGGTCTGGGTTAGAAACCGGCTCTTTCTCTATTGGCAAGAAATCTTGAAATAAAACTGAACAATGCCATACATACATACATACATACATACAAAAATATCCTGTTGTTGATATTGAAATTTCAATGGAGGAAACTTGGATCTAAGTTAGAAACCGGCTCTTTCTGTATTGACAAATCTTGAAATAAAACTGAATACACACACACACACACACACACACACACACACACAGATATGTGCGTGTGTGTATATGTGTATATGTAGATATATATTTATATTCTGTAGAATTTAATGTAAATATTTTTTCAAATGTTATTCTGAATTGATGTTATTTCAAAATAAAAGCTGTGTTTTTTCTTATCTGTGATACTTTAAATAACACTTATGTTTTTTTTTTTTTAATCTATGTTATTTGAAATATCTATTTTGGCTTATCTACATAATTTTAGAGTCAAATTGAATTAACGAAAGCTCGGATAGATAGCACATACGGTTACATACAGATGCGTACACGTACACCCGAATATATCTTCATTCAGACTTCTCTCTCTGTCTATCTGTCTCTCTTTCTTTCTCTCTCTCTCTCTCTCTCTCTCTCTCTCTCTCTCGCCATGTACAAATACATGCACATGTATGTACGCACGTACCTACACATGTATCACCGGCAAGTGTCCCGTACTCAAGTTTTTTCTTTTACGAAATAATGCTGTTATGCTGAATCTGGCGAAAGAAAATCCAAAGAGAAGTATCCAACCTCTACAACCAATCGAACACCGAAAAAAACCGTTGCCGCTGCCACTGGGTAGCAACAAGAGTCACAACAAACATGATGTGCGGATCCTGAAGAAACGCAACGAAGCTGCTGCCTTATCGACGACATTCCTTCTTAATGCCCAAAGGTATCAACACAGTCGTCAAGGCTCAAAAATGGTATATACCTTACAATGAGGGATGGATTGCAGCACACTCACATCCAATCCCTTTCAGTGCCTTAACTGTGACCAACTTAAACGACCTTCATTTAGAGACTGAACTGAAAACCAGAGACATCACTGTCACTGCCATTCGCACTGATCGAGCAGGTCGAAGAAAGGGTGGAGTTGCTGTTTTCCTCCTCCATGATTCTTTCAGCGCAGATACCAAGGACATTTTCTCCAACGGTTACTGCGATTCAGTCTCTATACACAACAAGGGTAAAGACGTGTCTATCATCGGACTCTACAGACCCCTCCCCACCACAAGCACCCTTAAACTATTTCCAAGAGTGCCTCGAGAAAATCAAATCGTTCCTCCTGTATATTCTGAGGATGGGCGACTACCCTCTGTAGATTGGTCTACTAATATTGTTAGACCAAGCTCAGACAAAGCAGCTGTGGAGTTACTTTTCCAATTTATGGATAATTTTTCCTGTTACAACTCGTCCATGAACTAACCAGAAACAACAGAAGTGTCTTGGATCTAGTGCTAAGCAATCATTCTAACACTGTCCATAGCATCACAGTGGAAAGAACTCTCCTGTCCGATCATGACACACACACACACACACACACGCACGCACGCACGTACGCACGCACCCACACACACACACACACACATATATTGTTCCGACCTGGTGGCGAAAACCCGAATTTACAGAATCAACGAGTAGAGAGTGAACCCAAAACAACACACCATGAAATGTTTTCTAAAATATTATTAACAACAGTCAGCCTACATACAAAAACAAATATATACACAAACAAAAAGCAAATGCCACACCAGACATGCAGTCAAAATATTTACAAGAGTAACATAAATACAGTTCACAAGTTCGGACTCAGAATCCCGGTTTTGGGTTTCACCAAAATTGGCCTCACACAAAACCTGGCCTCACAAATTTGGCTTTTCAAAAATATGCATTCCAAAAATTTGGATTTCATAAAATCTGGATTTCCATTTTAGTACAAATTCGGTTTTCGAACCTTGGACCTAAACGTAAATAAATCAATGTCAAAGCAACCATTTAAACTAAAAGTTCATGACACAAAATGGCTGCCAGACTACATCAATAATTATAGTTAAAAAATTAAATAGTCAAACAAAAATCTCGTTTGCGTTAAATTCACACAAAATTGCTTCATACAAGCATACTGAGTAACCATTAGACAAAATTTAAATGCTTAGTTGTCTAATACAAAAATTAACTACATGAAAAAATTGAATTCATGCACCCTTTAACTATTTATACAAATTCTAACATTTATCTTACACAACCTGCCCCAAATGCAAGGTTCGAAATTCACAAAAATATTATAAAATAACATAACTTAAGAGATTTTTTGTACTCACCCAGATGTGACACAGAAATTATTTTAAATCTGACAAAAGTTCTGGCGAATTCCTGGAGCATAAAATAAATCCATAATCGCTTAACACAAAACACATAAAATAAACTAGACAGATAGCCATAGCTTCCAGAATCCAATTGAACAACTTTGTCTCACAGAAAAAAATTATCACAAAAAAACAAGAGCGTACAATTATCTCTGTTTATAAAGGTTTGCCAAGGTCTAGCCAATTTGTTATAGTTTCACAGTTTTGGCTTATAAAAAAAAACCTAGCTTCACCTATTTTGACAATGGACTTCTTCCAGATCTTACAGTGCAGCGTGAAAAACTGTCTGTTTACTTGTTTAACTTAACATTATAATTTATAATTAAGGCGGGGAGCTGGGATAAAATACATAGCGGTGTTTCGTCTATCTTTACGTTCTGAGTTCAAATTCCGCCGAGGTCGACCTTGCTTTCCGAGGCTGACTTTGCCTTTTATCCTTTCGGAGTCGATAATCCCTTCGTCCGTCCTTGTTTGTCCCCTCTATGTTTGGCCCCTTGTGGGTAATAAAGAAACAAGAAGCGTCAGCGCGCTGCGGTTAATTAGTCTTTGCGAGAATTTAGTTAGTAATTGTTATTATTATTTATTGTTGAATTTTGAACTTTTCTTATTGTTCTCCGTTCTGTTTTAACAGACGCAGGGGACTGTTGTTCCCCTCCGCAAGGAGGGGAAAGTAATTTTTGAAATAACTTTTGGAAAAATTATTTTGGAAAATATTTATTTTTGTGAAAATGAATTCGGAGGACAAGTCTTCTAACCCTGACCAGGCTAACCAAAGAGCAACTGTAAAACAGGACAAAACGAACGGAAATGTGAAGGAAAGCCACATAAATGCAGTAAACGGAAAAAGGAACCAAGAAGGGAAACTAAATGGTGAAAACGATAAAATGAATAAGGGAAACGTAAACCCAAAAGAAGACAACCGAAAGAAGATTAATTTTGCCAACGCAGCCGGTGTGAGAAAAGATAAATTGAACAGAGAGCTAGATTCACTGCGGCAACACAGAGGTGTCTTCGAAAGGGAGGGTTTTGATGTTAAAGCCACCCTCTCTAACGAACTCATCGAAGAAACAAAGAAGAAAATAATAACATATAAGAAAATGATAATAAAAGACAAGAAAATAGACAAGGAATCCAAATAACAAATCGAGAAGTGTCTATAACCCATGTGGCAAGACATCGAGTTCTTAACCAGAGGGAGAAGATACGCCACTTTGAATATTGATACGAATGGCAAGACATTTTTTTTTTCTGGTTTTCCTAAGTTCATTGACGTCCATTTGTTTCGCCTTGTTTATTCCGTTGGTGATTATGCCAGGAGGGAAGGCTCTTTGGATAAGCGTGTCTTTCAGTTCTTCTAGTCTTCGTTTACGTTTGGATAGTTCTGGTACTATGGTACAAATTTGTTTTGCCAGGCTGAAGGGAATGTTGAGTTTGGTGTGTTTCGGATAACATGATGTGAAAAGAAGGTATTGTTTGGAGTCGGTGGGTTGATAGAATATGACCGTTTCTATTTCCCCACTTTGATTTTTGATTAAGATATCTAGGAAAGCAAGTTCTTTGGGATTAAACTCCATTGTGAATTGGATGTTATTGTCTTCAATTCGTTAGTTTGAATTCAGTTAACTTGCCATAAAACAAAGCAGTCATTCAAATTGTTGCTTCAAGTGTATAAGGTGTATATATATATATATATATATATCTATATATATATATATATATATATACACACCTTATTTTTTACTTGTTTCAGTCACATGTCTGTGGCCATGCTGGACGGCCGCCTTGGCTTGAAGTGTTTAGTCAAACAAATCGACCTCAGTACTTATTTTTAAGCCTGTTAATTATTCCATCGGTCTCTTTTGCTGAACCTCTACGGTGACATGACCAAACCAACACACGGGTTATCAAGCGGCGGTAAGAGAAAATACAGACACATAATCTCATAATCACATAATCTCTATCTGACCAAACTGCTTCGGAATCCTTAAGTTCTTGGCTTATCTAAATGTTAGATTATCATTTCGGATTACGTTGTGTCTCCACCGTTGATTATGCATGCAGACATACATACATGTATGCATGCCTATATATTATATGTGTGTGTGTGTGTGCTTGTGTGTATGTATATGTGTGTCTCTGCGTGTGTGCGGGTGCGTGTACTAGACGGGCTTTCACACAGTTTCTGTCTACCAAATTTATGGGTCGACTCGTGGCTAATGCAGAAGTCACCCAAAGTAGCATAAGTGAGACTAAACTGGAAACTGCATCGTCAACGAAACCAGCTTCTTAATCACGCATGCATATACGTACACACACGTACGCATGCGCACACGCGCGCACACGTGGACGCGCGCGCGCACACACACACACACACACACACACATGAATAGTTAGGTTATTAAGGACAAACCTTGATAGCTTTGTAGGGAGATAGACATCATGGCACCACGGGAGTAATTGTGTATCGTTGGGGGATTTCCTTTCTAATTCCAGCTCCTTCCTCATCGTGCAGAAAATATGATCAACGAATGCCTAATAATCTCTTATTTTTTCTTCGGGCCTAATCTATTATATGGATAATTATTCAATATATTCATACTCCATTTTGTAAGGCGGTAGGCTAGAATTAGCATGAGACTTGTAAGGTATGAGGTGATGAAGATTTAGTTGTTATTTCTGGCAGGTCGAGGGTCCATGCAGTCGTTTCCGTCATGTGTGTAGAGTCCGTAGGAGGTTGGGGTAATCTAAAGAGGCAGTTGCTTAGAATGGTTAGATCAGTGTATGGAAGCAACTGTCTACGGAATGGGGGAGACGAAGAAAGAAAAAAGACGCAACAAAACAAAAATCATGAAATAGAAAGTAACAAAACAAAAATACAATACAGTAAGACGTAGACAACTTGACGGAGAAAATAAAGACGAGAATGAAGATTGTCGACAGGAAGACAACAACTACAATAACAACAATAGCAACATCTACAAAAGCTTGTTGATGTCGGTGATAAAGGATATGGCGTCGATGCTTCTGGAAACAATCGTAAGAAAAAGAAATCTCAGTTTGATTGTTGGCAGCAGGATATCGGTTGAAGAGGGGCCGAGACATTATTCAAGACATACTGAAGGCTCTGTCTCCTCCTCCTCCTCCTCCTTTTCCTCTTGCTCCTCCTCCTCATCTTTTCCTTTTCTTTTTCATTGTCTTTTCCTTTCCCCCTCTCCCTTTTTCTTACTGTTGTGTTTCAGAATCTTCCATGGAGGACGAAAATGTCCAGTTGCGAAGGCGATCGCTTGCTTACCGTTCCTGCTTTTTGGATGCCGGGACGTGTGAAAGCCTTTTTCAGAAGACAATAGAGAAACAGAGGGCTTGCTTATCGAATAAAATAAATAAAATAAAATAAAACGAAAAGACAAAAACATACATTGTTGTTATTATTTCTTATAGATGCTATTTTTGATGATATTGTCACTGTTTTTGTTGTTTATGATGATGATGATGATGATGATGATGATGATGATGATGATGATGATGATGATGATGTTATCGTTGTTGTAGCCGAAAGTAAGCTCACATATAAGCATCGTCTGCGATTCTTACAGTAATGTCAAAGATAAAGGATTTACTGACAGCTGAACGAATCACAAACATCCAAGACCCGAACCACCACCACCAGTATGGTTATGTTACACACACACACACACACACACGCACATGGATATATACATATACTTACATATATATAGATATATATAGCATGGCCGTAGCTCTCGACCTGAAACTAGTAAATAAAAGAAATAAAACTATATAGATGCGTGTATAAACATAGCTAAATGTATTCATATATGAAAATAGGAATAGTCTATATATTTAGCCCCCACATATCTACAAAAGTAATAGTGCAAACGAACCTATGACATGCATTCTCCAATGTATGCACATAAATTAGACACAGGGATATACTTATACAGAGATTTATTAGATACATAAGTATATTAGACGCTTCATATCTAGAACATACATAAAGCATATATTATTCAGTCGTGTAGGTTGGTTTTCTCCTTTTGTTTTCTTTTAGAGAATATGTGTGTGTGTGTGTGTGTGTATACATATGTATAGCAAATAATTTATACTTGTATTTGTCTTGTTTTGCCCTACCTATGCCCTGTATATCATAACAATTAACTCTACTAACACTACTGAGCAAAGTGGTAGATGAACCAAAGTGGTAGAACTTCACCAGAAGTTGACTATATAATGCTACATACATGCATGCACACACACACACACACACACACACACAATTTAATATCATATGAGTAATAGCGTTATTGCGTGCTTTCCAAAACTTCTCCGGCTATCATAATTATCCTTTTACCAAATCCGTTTACATTCGCAGAATTCACACTAAAGATTATAATCCACGAAGATGGCATGAAGAGGCTTTAATCCAAATCACTACAATGGTTTAATCCAAATCACTACAATGGTTTCTGTGCATTAGCATCAGCTGGTAATTGCAGACTGTTTCACATATGTAGATATATTCTTTTCTACTCTAGGCACAAAACTTGGGGGGGGGGGCAGTCGATTAGATCGACCCCAGTACGCAACTGGTAGTTAATCTATCGACCCCGAAAGGATGAAAAGCAAAGTCGACCTCAGCGGAATTTGAACTCAGAAGGTAAGAAATGACGAAACACTGCTCAGCATTTCGCCCGGCGTGCTGACGGTTCTGCCAGCTCGTCGCCTACCTACATGTTATATATATATTATTGCACTAATATGATCCAACAGTTGATGTGTAACTTTAGTCGAACAAATCGACCCCAAAACGTATTCTTTGTAAGTACTTATTGTATCGGTCTCTTTTGCCGAACCGCTAAGTTACGGGGACGTAAGCACACCAACATCGCTATTGTCCAACTGATTAAAATTATATTTATTTGTGCAGCTGATGATAGCCCTGCATTACTTACTTCCACTGCTTGCAACAGTTGTTGGAAGGAACGTGTGTAGCGTGTGATCTCACATTGAATATGACAGAGAAAGGTGTCATGGCGATACCTGCTCAGAGGCTTACACAAAGTGACAGAATTTGTATGGTGAGGAGTGTATGAGTCGTGCACAAGTGTACGAGTGGTTCAGACATTTTCAAGATGGCCGAAAAAATGTCGATATTGACAAACATTCTGGGAGACCCGCAACCAGCAGAACTGAGAAACATATTGAAGATGTGCGTGCAGCAGTGAAGGGAAATCATCGAATCATCATCCGTGAGTTATCAGACAGTGTGAAAATTAGTTACGGTTCAGTTCAGTCCATTATCACTGGAGATTTGGGTATGAGACGCGTGTCTGCTTTCAACTGACCAAAAATACACTCGGGTTTCAATTGCACAAGATCTCCTTAACTGTGTCGAGAATGGTGAAAACCTTTTGAAAAACTTTGCGTAGGAATCTGAGCAGGTATCGCCAAGCTTTTGGCAGACTTTGATGCAGATTCTCTGCTCAACTTTTTCTGCCATGGTAAATGCGACGATCACACGCTACACACGTTCCTTCCAAGCACTTCTGTAAACAGCGGAAGTGAACTAAAGCGTTAAAACTTAGTGAGCATGAACAGCAGAGTTTAAGGTCAATCTGTGCCAAGCGACTTCACTCTGCGTGCCTTAGCGTCGTTACTATGGCAACAGTCCGTATACTTATTGATCAGATCATGTATATAT
>NC_068995.1:57827553-57830091 GCF_001194135.2 Octopus bimaculoides | reverse complement strand
ATATATATATATATATAAGTTTATTCACACACACGCACATATATGTTCGTATACATACAGGTGCATATATGTATATGGACATATATAGTTATAGTTATATTATAAATGTGTATATATGTATGAATATGTATATATATACACATACATTCATACATGCGCACAAACAAACACAAACACACACACACACATACACACACACACATATATATATATATATATACATACATTCATACATGTATATAGATATACATATCTATATGTATATCTGATATGTATATATATATATATATATATATACATACATTTTTATTCTATAAATATGTGCGTGTGTCTGTGGAGAGTTTCTCTCTCTCTCTCTCTCTCTCTATCTTATGTGCACACTTATATACACACCCACATATGTACACGTACATATACACACACGCAGAAAGCCGTTCCATCTCTGTTAGAAATGGTCTGCCCTGAAGCAGTTTTCTCTTCGTGCAAATGGCATTACCAGCTTTTAGAATAGAACGAAGACAATAGAGTTAGCTCCCTTGACTAACTGGCTTATTGAGAAGCGTGAACTGTGTTGCCTGGCGGGAATATCAAGAGAAGCAGGAAAGAAAGGCAGAGGGGGGGGGGAAAGAAATGCATTGTTGTTTTCGAATAGCCATCGTGTATCATCCACCTAACCATCGTCACCACCACCATCCTTCTCCTCCTCCTCCAAATCATCCTCCTCGTCATAATCACGACCACCACCACCACCACCATCACAACCACTCCCCCATCTATCAACATCATCATCATCATCACAACCATCATCACGATGATCCCCGCATCGCCAGCAGTAACATCATCACCATCGACGTGATCATCGCTACCATTAACCCTAACCCTAACTCTAACCCTAACCCTAACCCTAACCATTGCCATTATCACCACCATTATCGCCGCCGCTGCCACCACCCCACCCCCACCCACCACCAGCACGACCACCATGCAATTCCTGGTGGTAATGGCTAGAGGTACTAGAGCTATTGTTAGGGATGATATTCATGATGGTGGCGGTGGTGGCGGTGGTGGTGGTTGTGATAAGGATTGAGGTGTTGGATGACGTAGTTAGTGGTGTTGCAGTAAAGTGGTGAAGTTGTAGTAAACATTACACAGACTTCAGTGTGTCACAGTTCAATATTTCTAATGTTTTGTTCTTGTTTTTTTTTTTTCAGAATTGATCAACGATCAGAAATATTGAACTGCGACCGACTTGAATCAGTGTAACGTAGCTTTGTGAGTGGTTCTCATTCTGATAAATTCCCATCTCATTGCATATGCTTATTTTACTATACACGTGCTTACACGGCCGTATATTTTAACAATTAGTAAAATGATAAGAGTAAATTATAGAAAGTTTGATGAATGAGAGAAATCGTAATTCCAATTTATTGTTAAAAGATTAAATGGGAGACGATGGTCCGATAAGTAGCAAGAGGCAGAATGAAGGAAATTTATTTTTTACAATGTTGCAGTTGAACTAGTTCCATACTTGTGTAAAGATGAGGGAGAGAGAGAGAGAGAGAGAGATAGAGAGAGAGAGAATGAGACAGAGCGAGTGAATGGAATGTGAGGGTCCCCTACAACAAGATAAGATCCGTTGGTATCATCGTTTCCCAGGCTAACAAGTCCAGCTGTCGTCAATCATTCGACTGTTTGTCGAATCACAACTGACATTGGCTACGTTCCTGCTTTCTTGCTCGGCCCAATATGAGGTTTCATCGATTCCCTTCGATAAATCAGATTGATTAGTTTCCTGCAGATGTCATCAATGAAGTATCTTGAAATTTGAACGGTCAATTTTACGCTGACCACAACCAGTCAATTTTGATGTGTGTCCAAAGAAAGTAAGTTTTCAGCTTGTTGATGACCTCATCAGTTCGCTTGTTGATCTAAAATCCTCTGACTGGAAAAAAACCCAATTCTTAGTTTAAAGTTTTTGACAAAGAGTGCATGTATGTGCACACGGACACACACATGCATTTACACACATACACATGCAGGTGCATATAGCTTATGCATACGCATGTGTCTGCACATGCACACATCCACCCATACACGTTGAACTTATATATGACAACCTAAATACACTTCTACATTCTTTCTCCCCGTGTACATAGGTGTACGGGTGTGCATGTAACACATTCACCTGTGGGAACATGGAGATGCTGCGTGCAGAGACGAATGCCGAACGACAAACATAATAAAAATTCTAATGCGAAGAGAGTATTAATGTGCAAATGAGCAAAAGTCATACAAAATTTATGCCAAAGCTATGCAAAATTACAAAAATTATTCATAAGCAAAATAACAAATTTCAAAAAATGCAAACAAAAAAAAACTTACAAAATTACCGAATTAGGAAGTCATAAAAATGCATAATTGTTGAATATCGTTTGCCTAAAATCTCCAACAATCATTCTTCTTCTTCTTCTTCTTCTTCTTCTTCTTCTTCTTCTTCTCCTCCTCCTCCTCCTCCTCCTCTTCCTTCTTCTTCTTCTT
>NC_068995.1:57825893-57827174 GCF_001194135.2 Octopus bimaculoides | reverse complement strand
ATATATATATATATATATATATATATATATATATACATACACACACACAAACACACACACACACACGCGTAGAGACAGAAAGATAGACTGATTGATGGATAGAGGGGAGAGATTGGGAGAGAGAAAGAGGAGAACGGGGAATGAGTGTGTGTGTGAGTGAGCCATGGTGTGTCAGTTGTCCAAGGAATTATGAAGTGTCTGAAAGTGAGATTGTGTCAATCCAACGGTTTTATGCTTTCTTCTCTGATGACAGTCGCACCGTATCCTTTGTAGCAATGGCGGCGCAGATCTGGTTAAGTAATGTTAGTGGTGATAATGTTAGTGGTGTGTGCGTGTTAATGACGAAGGTAGTAATGGTGGTGATGATGGCAATGGCGATGATGATGATGATGATGATGATGATGATGATGATGACGATGAGATTATTTAAGACTCTATTATTGAATGTGTTTTTTTAAAGACAGCAGGCAGTGGCTCGAGTGAAATTTGGCTGCTATCTCAAGCAAGTGGACGCGGTGGATACGAATGTGGTGGTGATGGTGGTGAGGGCGATGATGGATGTGATGGTGGTGGTATTTTCTGCAGCGGCGGCGGCGGCGTTGGTGGTGTTAGTGTAATGCTGGTGTTGATGATGATGCTTTGTTGGCGGTGGTGGTGAAAAACACGGCAGCCGGAAGTGCTGCCTTCCTTCGAAAACCGCCCGTCCTTTAGCAAATACACCGACACGTGACAGAATGGCGTGTCTTATTAAAAGGCGGCTGCTTGCAGCGAAACTATTGTAGTTTCCTAACCTATAACGACGTTGTCCTTAACCCTTTGACAATGACCCAGCAGGAGTGGAGAACGTGACATCTTCAGTAGGGTTTCGCTTGTTACGTCAGAAGTGACAAATAGACAAGAAGGGGAACATAGCTAAAGATGGGATTAGCCATTTTGAAAAGTGCCAAGATTTTGCCAACGAGAAACGTTGCATGCATGCAGACACACACACACACACACACACGCGCGTACACAGGCGTACACAGGCGTACACAGGCGTACACATATGCAACAGAGTTTTAGGCAGTGGATGGTTTCACAGCAATTGTGGTGCAACCAATGCGTGATTATTGCTAATTGAAAAGTGTATAAGAAAATGTATGTATGTATTGTACGTACGACTGTAAATATGTGTGTGCGTGTGTATGTCGTGAAGCATTTATGTATAAAATATACACGAATGTGTGTGTGTGTGTGTGTGTGTGTGTGTGTGTGTGTGTGTGTGTGTGTGTGTGTGTGTGT
>NC_068995.1:57821988-57825721 GCF_001194135.2 Octopus bimaculoides | reverse complement strand
GATATAGATATGTATGTGTGTATGAATGTATGTGTGTGTATATGTATATATATGTTTATTTATAAATAATTATTTGTAGTCCACTCTATGTGAACATTGCATGGAAATCACACAGACATATGTGTGTGTACACACACACACGCACACACACACGCACACACACACACACACACACACACACACACACACATATATATATATATGTCGCATTTACTTTTTAATTATTATAAATCTTCCGCTGAGGAGGGAACCGGTTTCCAGCAAAATACAAGGCTCTATCTTTGGGATGTAGTTAACACATGTATGTATGTATGTATGTATGTATGTATGTATGTATGTATGTATGTATGTATGCATGCATGTATATCCAAATGTGTGTGTGTGTAAGTGTGTGTGTGTGTAAGTTTGTGTGTACGTACGTGCGTGTGTGTCTTTTTTTCTGTGTTTGAACCCACGACCGTTGGAAACCGATGTTGACTTCTTTACACCGGCCAAGAAACTAAGAAGTTTTCCAAGAGAGACCGATAGAATATCAGGATTAAAGAAACGAGTACTGTTCGACTTGTTCGACATAAGCCTTCAAGGCAGTGCTCCAGCTTGACTGCAGTGCAATGGCTTGAAACAGTAAAAGAAGAAAAACTACACACACACACACACACACACACACACACACACACATCAGCTGGGAATACACACACACGCGCGTGCACACACACATGTACATGCATATACATTCACACACACATATACATACACATGTATACCTATACACAAATATACACAAATACAACAATAATGCTAATAACAACAATAACAATGCTGAGCTAAAGTAAAATAAAATAGAAATGCAAAACAAACGGAATGCGTTTAAGTTGCAACTAAAAATCTTCGACTTGAGTTTGTGAAAGTTTTATGCAACTTTCTTATCTTCGAGTCACAGTTTCCATTTATTGCACCAATAAATTTCACAGCCAACACATCAGCCGCTGACAACTTGCAAATACTGGCTAACCTATCATTTCATCCAACCAATCTACATGGCTTTCCAACTTCCACTGTGCACGCCGCTTTAATATGCCTTCCGTTTATCTATGATACATACATCCACACAGAGACACACATATATACATACATATACACACACACACACACACATATATATATATATTTGTATGTGTATGGGTGTGTATGTATATATATATATATATATATATATATATATATATATATATATATATTCACATATATATATATAAATAGGAGGGGTTACGTGTGTGTATGTGAGTGTGTCCGTGTGTCTAAATGTGTATGTAGGTATACATATATACTGAATATATATAAACAGATATATTTATATTTATAAATACAGATGTATATGCATATATATGTGTGTGTGTGTGTGCGTGTGCGTATATATATATATATATACATACATACGTACACATACACAAACACACACACACATATATATATACATACAGACATAGCTGAATATAAGTGTGTGTATTTGTGTGCATCTCTTTGTACGTGTGTCTGTGCACGTGCTTGTGTACGAATGTGTGTGTGTGTGTGTTTCTGTGTGTGTGTAAGCGTGTGCGTTTGCAGGCATGGTTGTTTCAAATAGAGGAATTTATTGTATATCAGTCAGTATTCCATTCGGTCTCTCAAAGTTATGAGCTGTTCTACACAGTGGAATGAAATACAGCGTCAAGAAAAATTCTTAACTTGGAGAATCTCAATCCTTCGGTAATGCGCACGACCATCTTCAGGAGAAATTTCAGAAACAGCCAATTGCTGCATATATTTATATACATACGTACGTACATACTTACGTATGTATGTAGGCATGTATGTATGCAAGTATGTATGTATGTATGCATGTATGTATTATGTATGTATGTATGTATGCATGTATGTATGTAATCTCTCTCTCTCTCACTTTGTATATATACATATATATGCATATATATATGTATATGTATATATGCATGTATGTGTGTATGTATGTATGTATGTATATATTTATACATACATATACATATATCTATATCAGTAAATATATGTGTATACACACGCACACAAACACACACACACACACACACACACATACACACACACACACACACACACAGACACACACACACGCATATGTATATACAAGCCGAAAAGTTAAACGAAAGCTGAATAGACGAAATTAGACAACGCACGAAATATTCGCAGCTAAGTTTTCCTCTTCAATCAAAGACGCAAGATATCATAGCAGTTTTACGCCAATTACCTTTGATACTGCCCAATTTTGCAGACGCCAGTGCTTTAGTTAAGCTACTGAGCAAAAGCTAGTGAATGTGTGCTAAGACAAAAACAAACAAGACATTAGGTAAATACAACAGACAACGAATTATGCATATATAACAGCACGAAACCCCTACGGCTATAAACAAACGAAAAGAAAATGATTATATATATATACCACAAATGCAACAGAAAGAGCTTTGCAGCTGTCGAACAAACTGAGTGAGATAATACAGTTCTATATTTAAAAGATGGGGAATTATGTACATCGTTTACATTATTTACATTTTGACGGATTTTGTCCTCATCTTGTTTGTTGTTAACACAACGTTTCGGCTGATATACCCTCCAGCCTTCATCAGGTGTCTTAAGTGGTTAAGAGCGCGGGCTTCAAACCTCAAGATTCCGAGTTCGATTCCAGGCAGTGAACTGAATAATAATAATAATAACATCGAAAAATAACTTAGGAATGAGAACCCAGGTTCAAATTTTCTCCAACAAACAAGATGAGGACAAAATCCGTCAAAATGTAAATAATGTAAACTGAGTGAGGTTGTGCAAAGAGGACAGAACGGACATAGCAGAAGCCTAGGCCAGAGTGACCAGTCTGGTTAAAGGTAGGGTCAAAAAGAACGACACCGCTTTTACCTGGCACCAGCTACATGGTATGGAAGAGAAAATGTTAAGAGAGGGAAAGACGGGGCGACAAAGAGAGAGAGAGAGAGAGAGAGAGAGAGAGAGAGAGAGATAGAGAGAGAAAGAAAGAAAGAAGAAGCAGAGGTAGAAAGAGAGAGGAAAGTCACTCAAAAGACCCCCGTCGATCGAATAACACTGTTTACCAGACTCTATGCTTGGAATAACCAATTATAAACACAAGGTACAAGAAACAAGGTACACACAAGGTACAGGAAACTTATATATGCACCATTCTGCTTAAATAATGGAACTGCAAATACAGTATGCTTACATGTCTCACTTCTACTTTCATTCCGTCACTTCCCTCTATCTCATATCTTTTCTATAATAACTATTATTTAAACGTTTTCTCGCACCATCTCTGATGAAGGGATATATAAAATATCCCCGGAAACAGCTGTAAGACCATTTTATAAATGTTCTGAAAACTATTCACAGCCTTGGATTTTTCATCTCATTCTGTCAATCTTTACATCTATGCATGCTAAAACATGACCCACGTTGGACTCTTCATTCGTTTCATTGTCGAACATGGGGCTTAACTATGGTCTGTTCATAGCACTTACTCAGCGTTACCTGACACCTTTGGGTCTTCTTGACACCAATACCTCTTATACCCTATATATATATATATACTGGTAATGATGTTTGCGGGCGGCGAACATAAAAAAATTTCATCTATGATATACGACGCTATATTAAAGCTTCACTGTATCTATCTATCTATCTATCTATCTATCTATCT
>NC_068995.1:57820136-57821744 GCF_001194135.2 Octopus bimaculoides | reverse complement strand
TATCGAGTTACTGATTAATGTTTCATTATCCTGTATGGCTAAGTTTAAGGCTATACTCTCTCTCTCTCTCTCTCTCTCTCTCTCTCTCTCTCTTTCTCTCTTTAAACATATACTCGTGTGAATGTACGAAGAGCTGGGCAAAAATGAGTTTCGCTTGACTGAATCTGGAGTTGCTCCAGCTATACCAGACAAACATGACTTATTCAAACGATGTCCCAGTAGCAAGTTCGGCTATGATACTCCCTCTTTCTCCATAATTCTCTCTTTTTTCCTTCTCTCCAGTGCTAATACGCTCCTCACAGGCACACACTCACAGGCACACACATACACCACGCATATGTACACTTGCACGCACACACCTACACACACCTACACACACGCATTTGTCTCTTTCTATAAACACACACACACACACACACACACACACATTTTCACAGCTTTACATTTTTGTTTGTTGGATTCTAGTTTGTTATGTGTTAGTTATCGTTAGTGATAACTAAACATGATTAATATTACATTATGCACTGATAATTCTATTTGTGAAAATCGATATTTACGATGCTGTGAGAATCCTGAAAGACTAATGGCATTAAAGAATTTCAGTGAGATTTTTCTTGATTTCAATTTCCGCCTGGAACCATCATCCAGGAAGTTACACCGAAGAGTTTATAGTTGTTGAGCTTTGTGTGAGTGAGTGTGTAACACACCAATATACTAATTATTTATGTGTGTATTTGTAAATATGCGTGAAGGTCTAAATGAGTGTATGTATGCACAAACGTGCACCTGTGTGCGCGTGCATTTACGTTTTACTTTTTGAAATTCGTGGGTTTTCTTCTTTTCTTTTTGTTATTGCTTTCGTTTTAGCGTCTGTAATACCAAAGCTTTGAAAGTATTTTTTATTCTCTTCCTTAACTTACTATAATCAGTGACGGCTTCTTATAAATTTAGTTATCACATAACACTATATCGTTTGTTAGGTCTTGTTAAAACACTAAAACACGATACCGTCTTTTGTATTCCGTTATAAAATACACAAATCTTTAAAAATAATATAATATAATGTAAAGACGAATAGAGTATATGATGTTCATGCGTTTTCCATGGGAATATTAAAGATGTAAGTGAAGAAAAAAATATCCTCAACCGAGGATTGAAACTTCATCTATCTCTCTCACTACTGGCAGCCTAAACCTTACTTAATAGCTCCTGCAATGCTATAATGTATATTATAAATGAAAGAATCCAGGGAGACTGCTGATGACTTTCTTCAGTAAAAACATTGTTTATTGGTTAGAAAGGAAAACTATTTAAGTCGTCATATCGTGACGGGATTGTGAAGGGATTTATTCAACGTTTCAGACAAAACGTCTTTCTTTAGAGAAGAGAAAATTGTTGGCTCTATCGGAAAAAAACATTGGACATTTTCTTTCATAGCATCTAGAGAAGGCGAGACAAAGTTCCTTATGTTGTACATGAATGTGCAACGTGTACAAATATCACCTTCAGAAAGCATATGTATTTATGTATGTATGTATATATACGTCTACACACACACACACACACACACACACGCACACACACACACACACACACACACACACACAC
>NC_068995.1:57817236-57819726 GCF_001194135.2 Octopus bimaculoides | reverse complement strand
TATATATATATATATATATATATGCATGTATGTATATGTCCCTCCCGCCACCATCATTTGACAACCGATGTTGGTGTCTTTACGTCCCCGTAACTTAGCGATTCAGCAGACGATAGAATAAGTACTAGGTTTACAAAGAATAAGTCTTGAGTCGATTTGTTCGACAAGAGGCGGTGCTCCATCATGGCCGCAGTCAACTGACTAAAACAAGTAAAAGAATATATATGTGCATGCTTTCTGAATATGAGAATATACATACGGACACACAGACAGACATTCGCACACCCAAATATATTTGTATTAACCGTATTTACAAAACACTGAATTCGTGTTACGCTTGTTTTTTCTCCTTTTATTCGAACAAATGAACTTCAGTACTGATACTTATTCTATCAGTAACTGTTTGTCGAAACGCAAAGTTACGCAGACGCAAAGAAGCCAACACCTGTTGTCAAGTGTTTGAAGGGAGAAACGAGAAGCACACACGCATGCGCGCGCATATATATGTATGTATATGTGTGTGTGTGTGGGGGGGTGTATGTATATATATATATATATATATATATATATATATATATATATATATATATATATATATATATATATACATATACATATATATATGTATATATACACACACATACACACACACACACATGCATGTATGCATACATGCATACATACATACATACATACATACATACTTACATACATATATCATACGACTGCTTTGCACATGATTTCCGTCCAGCAAATTCACTCACAAGGCACTTACTGGTCGGCCAGAGAGTATCGTACAAAACTCTTGCCGAAGTTGGCGCTCGGTGTGGGACTAAACCCGAAAACACGTGGTTGTAAAGCAGACATTTCAACCACACAACCACAGTAAGAATATGTTGGCCTGAGAGGAATGTAGAAAGTATAAAGTACAATATATAATGTATATAAAAACAATCCATGTAATATTTAGTATTATGTTAGTCATAAGTTGAAAACGAAGTAGTATATATAATGACTGTTAATGTGCGTGGTGAGTTAGGGAATAATATATCAGTTTGCATATATATAGGGGGGGGGAGAGAACGAGCGATATAATAAAAGGAATTAAAAGAAAGTAGGCAAACGCAGTGCAATCAGCCAAACACCAGGTGAACTATATGATAATAATAATAATAATAATAATAATAATAATAATAATAATAATAATAATAATAATAACAGTAATAATAATAATAATAATTCTTGATACAGGCAGACAAAACAATGGCGGAGAATAAAAATAAAGCGAAGTAAAAAAGAAACAGAAAGGGGTCAGAAAGGAAAAAGGGAGCAGAATGATAAACGATAAAGAGGCAGTGGTAATAAATCTAACATTTTCGATAGAACCACGTGAAATGTGCCATGTTGATGTCTGGTGGTTGGGTACGTCTAAATCTATAATAACGACCCCAAAAAGGCAGTACAGTTATTGTATAAGTTGAGAGAAAACTGATGTGACCAAAAATTTGGAAGTAATTAAAATGACGTCTGTATAAAATTCGAATCATGCAATCGAGCACGTGACATTGACAAGTCGCAAAAGCGATGAAATATGCATCGGTCACCTCCCAGGCGATTTTCATTTCGTCTAACTCTGAAGTTTATTGTGTGTTTTTCAATGCTTTACGTCTAAAAAGCGACTTTTTTCCAGGCGAAAAACTTACAGCTTCTTGCTTTTCATCGACGCACATACGATGTGGCTCTGCTACATCACTAAAACAACGCACAAACGTTAAGCATGTTATACACATGTAGATTTTTTTACTGCTGCATCTTTTCAGCCAACTCTTAATTCTATATGCCTTTTAGACTGACGCGTCATAAGTGCACATACAGTATGTCGGAGTGAACAGGCTGTCTGGCGGTTCTCCACAACGAGACGTGTACAGCTATGTCTGGCCGTAATGTTATATAATTGCGTGCGCGATGTGGGTCTGCTACATCACTAAAAACATACGCCAGCACTTCCACCACCGCCACACTAATAACACACACATTGACACACTAGCACACATTCACAACACATACTCTCATACACACATACACACACACGCGCGCACACACATACAAATGTGTATACCTACCATTCTACATACACATGCATTCCCATCTACACACATACTTATGCAAACGCACGTGAACACACATATACATATACACACCAGTCTACACATATACACATACATACACGCACAGGCACACACACACACACACACACACACACACACACACAGAGGAATGAATACGGAAAAACAATATATAAGAAAAGCATCCGATCTATTAAGTTAATTGAACGATGGGTCAGAAACGTGCGAGGTACGACTTTGACATTTATAAACAGAATAATTAAATAAAAAGAGAAGGAAAGAATTGTATTGAATGTGAGTGTGTTTATTGTAAGTGTATACATAAAGTAATAAGTACTTTTCTCTCTTTCTCTCTCCCTGTGTA
>NC_068995.1:57815883-57816331 GCF_001194135.2 Octopus bimaculoides | reverse complement strand
TATATATATATATATATATATATATATATATATATATATATATTTATTTATGTATATATATATATTATCCGAAATGGTCTAGAGTGCAGTCACTATATTCCATTCCATATCGGCTAACGCTGATGAGAATAAGGTTATATAATCAGATTGTTAGCCGACACTCCATTGTATTCCTTGCGCGAAACCGTTTGGTAAGATCAGCGGTTCAAAACCAAAAAGACTTGAAGGAAAGGTTTCCTTCTGGGAAACATATGATGTGGTGATGCAAAATCCGAGACAAAGCTGCAGGGAAGCAGAGATCCTAGAGGAGAGAAGCAGAAAACAGCCTCGGTTCAAAAACAATGAAGAAAAGTCGTCGATGGGAGCGAAGAACTTAAACACAACTACATGTGGAATGGAATTGTTGGTGTCAAACATTGGAGATGAAAATTTCCAACCTTAAAAAGAA
>NC_068995.1:57813116-57815503 GCF_001194135.2 Octopus bimaculoides | reverse complement strand
ATATATATATATATATATATATATATATATATATATATATACATGTGTGTATGTATAAAGACACACACACACACATATACGAACACACACGCATACTTATGTATATACCAACCCGGCATCTTATTTATATACACTAAATAACTCCACCGCATGAACCGCTGTATAATTTAACGCTTATTTCGCCATTTCTGTTTTTGCTGTTGACTTCATCCCTTCAATACAATCAGCATGTAAATACTTGCGGACGATGCATCCACACAGGAATCGCTCTAGAAAGTCGTGCTCGTACTTGTACAGTTTACATGCGTCTTCCTATGTATGTATAAGCTTGTGTGTGTGCGTGTATATAAATGAATATATGTATGTATCAATCTGTGTTTGTGTGCGTGTGTATAGATAAATACATATATATATATATATATATATATCAGCATGTTTTCATGTATGTTTATGGATGCTTGCATATTTCTATATGTAAATTTTTGTGTGTGTGTGTGTGTGATGTCCTGCACGCCACTGCTTCACATAATAACAGAGTAAATTCTGAAGGGGCTGGACACAAATGTGTTCTCTGGAGTCACTACAATAGACACACCCACACCCACACAGATATATACACACATATATGCATATATATACATATAGCAAGAGATGAGGAGAGGGAGAGAGGTGGGATAGGGAAAGAGAGGTGGGATAGGGAGAGAGAGGAGAGAGAGAGAGAGAGAGAGAGTGGAAAGGGAGAGAAAGTGAGGTAAATTGTGAGATGTGAAGGCAAGTATTAACGCCACAGAAGTGTTAGTGATGAGAGGGAGACGGCGTGAATGATGGCAGGGAGCGCCTGGAAGCTGCTGCTGATGCTGCTGATGCTAACAATAATAATAATGATAATAATAATAATTTAAGGATTTGTTTGTGCGAAAGCGTATGATGCTGACGCCGATGACGATGGTGACATCGATGATGATGATGATGATGGTGATGATAATAATCATGGTAATAATGACGGCGACGTTGATGATGCTGATGATGATGTTAGTGATGAGAAAGATAATGGTGGTGGCAATGATGATGATGATGATGATGATGATAGGGCTGCATTCGTGAGCGAAAAGCAATGAAGCGTAAACTGCTTTTCAATTCTTCTTGCAACTCACACTTCATATCAATATTGTATAATTTTTCTTTCCTATTCATTTGCCTTTCAAAGATTTTTTCACTCTGCACCTTGTTCTCTCTCTCTCTCTCTCTCTCTCTCTCTCTCTCTCTCTCTCTCTCTCTCTCTCTCTCTCTCTCTCTCTCTCTCTCTCTCTCTCTCTCTGTCTCTGTCTCTCTCTCTGTCTGTCTGTCTGTCTGTCTGTCTGTCTGTCTGTCTGTCTGTCTCTCTCTCTCTCTCTCTCTCTCCCTCTCTCTGTTACAATATTGTTCTTTCTACTATTGTTGTTGTTATGGCTTTTGTTGTAATGTTGATGCGGTTGTTATTCCCCCCCCCCGGTGCTCTAGCTATTGTAGCAGCAGCAGCAGCAGTAGGGGTAGTGGTAGTAGTTTGTTGCTTGTTTGTTGTTGTTGTTGTTGGTGTTACTGCTTCTATTGTTGCAAACAGCTTTATGGAATCATATAAAAAGCTGGATATGAATATTGAGGTCGGACAACGTCGAGACACTGTTGCGCTGTGATCTGTATTTCGTAGCTGAGTGAGGGACAATGTTCTGTAGCATGGTGGAGTGTTCTATGCTCTTCCGTAATATACTGTGCTGTAGTGAAAATGTAGTGTTCTAATGGACGGCACTGTACGCTTTCTGTAGTACGATGTTGTTTGTATTCCCTAGTGCACTGTAGTATCCTCTGTGGTGTTGTATAGCATAGTGTTCTCTAGTGTAGTGTAGGTTTCTTTTCTCTAGTATTGTGTAGTGTTGCGTTGTGAAGTGTAGAGTGGAATACTTGAGTGTATTACATTGTTACACTCTAGATACGCAAGTGTATTACTAACTTTAGACAGTTACCGAAGACAACAAATATCGCTCTTAGATAAACTAGATATATAATACACACATGTAACACGAGGGTTTCTATCTGGTTGTTCGACCTGCTAGAAATAGAAGCAAAGTTTTTCTCAAATTACTCCCTATCGCCTTGATTAATCGAACGATCAATCAAGCAATTGATTAGTTAGTTGGTTAAATGACCAACTAATTGAGTAATAACAGTAAATGAAGTGAAAGGAAACCCGTGCATGTGTTTATTATTGGCATAATGACCCTCCAGAAATACAATAAAATCTGTTGAAATACACGAGTTCACATCAACAACATTGTGAACCAAATACAAAAAGATAATATCCATTTAACAGCTTATGACATATTAGGTATTCAGTCCCACTGCGTGGCACC
>NC_068995.1:57812293-57813106 GCF_001194135.2 Octopus bimaculoides | reverse complement strand
GTTGGTGTGTTTACATCCCCTTGATTTTGCAATTTGGCAAAAGAGGTCGGTTGAACAAGTACTAAGGTTTTAAAAAAATGAGTAATGGGTGTCGATTCATTTGATTAAACATTCCTCAGATCAGTGCTCCGGTAGGGCCGCAGTCTAATGACTGACACAAATAAAAGATATTTTTTTCTTTTTCCTTGTTTTGTTTTTTGAAACTATAGGATTGAGTTTATTATCATTGCTTTGGAATTACTAAAACTTTTATCAGTTAATAACACATACCAGTAATATACTACAGAAATTCAATTGACTGCATTCTTTACAGAAACAAAATTCGTTTTGTGCTCGAGGAAGGACACCTAATATATAAGGTTTTCTATACAAAGCTTCAAACAGTTTCCCACATAACGTATCTTTATATTTAATAGGTGAGCGTTCGACAATTTCATTCTATACTTTTTAGAACACATCTTCTTACAGGAAATCGCATTGTTAATTTCCAACAGCAATCTACCTTATTAGATGCAATTTTGCCATTTCTTGCAAAAATACCTCGTTACTCTCCTATAAATGATTACTGAACGAAATCTCATTCTTACTTGCAACTAAAGCAAACTAATTAATACCTGCAACTTAACGTTAAACCTATAAAGATTTTCTTGTTACTTCTTCCTTTCGACGTCCAGCTTTCTCAAACAAACGCCTACATTTCCTTTACCTTTCACTGGTCGTCTGGCGAAATGTGGCTCACTGGTTGTCTGGCGAAATGTGGCTCACTGGTCGTCTGGCGAAATGTGGCTCACTGGTTGTCTGGCGAAATGTGGG
>NC_068995.1:57810726-57811693 GCF_001194135.2 Octopus bimaculoides | reverse complement strand
TTCACTGGTCGTCTGGCGAAATGTGGCTCACTGGTTGTCTGGCGAAATGTGGCTCACTGGTCGTCTGGCGAAATGTGGCTCACTGGTCGTCTGGCGAAATGTGGCTCACTGGTTGTCTGGCGAAATGTGGGACTAGTTTGAATATGGAAATTTAGCAAGACTTCCTTTCTACCATTCTTCCGTTCGTTCTTTCGTCTTTCATTGTTGTTTTATGTACCTCTTCCAGTCTCTCTTATTTTCTAACTATTCTTCATCAACACACACACACACACAAACACACAC
This sequence comes from Octopus bimaculoides, assembly GCF_001194135.2. Lineage (NCBI taxonomy): Eukaryota > Metazoa > Mollusca > Cephalopoda > Octopoda > Octopodidae > Octopus > Octopus bimaculoides. The sequence continues at coordinate 57,811,411 of NC_068995.1, read as the reverse complement.
ATACATGTATGTATGTGTGTATGTATGTATGTATGTGTGTATGTATGTATGTATTGATGGATGAATGGATGGGTATATATATATATATATATATATATATATATAGTGTTTGCTTTTATTCTTCTTCGTCATTTACATGGTAATTGAATGACCCTGATGTCATTGTAGAATTTTTTATTGTTGTTGCTGTTGCTATTATCATTATCATTATTATTATTATTATTATTTGGCGATATTTTGTTCTTTTGTTTCCTTGTTTAAACTAAAATGCTAACAAGTAACGTACCAACATCTTCAACGTCTTCAAAAAACAAAAAACAAACAAACAAACCAAAACACCAAAACGGTTTCTTATTTTAGCCAGGCGTAACTACTGGTTCTACGGAAAAGGCCAACCAAACAAACACATTTAGTTAATGAACCTTTGAAATATGACTGCTACTGCACTGATAGCTCAACTTGTTGCACTTTTCTTGTGTAATTTCCGAATTAATTGAAGATTTTTTCATGTTTTCGTTGTTGTTATTGTTGTTCGTCAATAAAGTCAGTTTAAACATACGCACACATACACACACATGCATAACCACTGGAATACAGACACAAGTACACACACACACACACACACACACACAATGTGTAACAAATTAAACATGTTAGTTTTTCCTCCACAATTCTATGTCTAGCA
>NC_068995.1:57808428-57810716 GCF_001194135.2 Octopus bimaculoides | reverse complement strand
TCTCCATGTTGTTTTGCCAACTTGTTTATATGGTAACTTTTTTGAAATTTTGGAAATTCTTTAAAATTTTACAATTCATAACTAAAAGGACACGAGTTTTTTCACGACTTTATTATTATTATTATTATTATTATTATTATTATTATTATTATTATTATTACGCTTATAGAATTTCGTTTTTCATATGTTGGCAAAACATAAAAAAATTATTATTATTATTATTATTATTATTATTATTATTATTATTAGAAGAAGAAGAAGAAGAAGAAGAAGAAGAAGAAGAAGAAGATGATGATGATGATGATGATGATGATGGTGATGGTGATGATGGTGATGATGATGGTGATGATGATGGTGGTGAAGAAGAAGAAGAAGAAGAAGAAGAAGAAGAAGAAGAAGAAGAAGAAGAATAAAAAGAGGCTGTTACTTAGGAGATATTGCATCTTCATTTTAGACCGTTGTATTCTTTCGATATGAGTTCAGTTTCTAGTCTGTGAAAGGAATTCTAACACAAATATCTCAAGAAATGTATGCATGGACACATACATACATGCATGCATACATGCAAACACACATGCATACATGTATGCATGTATGCATACATACATCTGTACGTACGCACATCCATCCATCCATCCATCCATCCATCCATCCATCCATCCATCCATCCATCCATACATCCATCCAAACGTGCGTTCGTATGTATGTGTTTATATTTATAAACATTCTAGTGATCTGTTAAGTATTTCAGAGTAGTACCTGAGGTACACTGTTCTAATGGACTGTACCCAGCAACGAACATCACAGAGAAGTGTAGTTGTTTCCATCTGGTATAAAATATACTCTTTTACTTGTTCCAGGCATTTGACTGTGGCCATGCAGGAGCACCGCCTTTTATGTGAACGGTTTTTAGGTGACGCTCAATACGTTTTATACATTGGTTATGTCTCACATACATTGTTTACAGGAAATAAGTTTCTATCGCAATTTAATTTACCAGATTTTTAGGACAATTCATTTTCGCGACCATAAACTGCGTGCTAATCTACTTTTGATTATTGGTCAGTTCGATTAGTGCCAGACTAGAGCTAAACAACAATAATAACAATATCAATTGAGCCAATGACGGAGCTTCAACGTGGTCTCTCAACATCCTAAAAAATAACAGCCAGAAACTCCCACAAATCATGGTTGGAATTCTTTTCTTCATTGGTCTAATCCATCAGAGCCTGTTGGAGTTGTAAGTTAGGGAAGCGGTCCCAAAACATTTTTGCCCCTCAGACCATTTCATGCAAACCAATTTTACCACAGATCAACGGAACACACACATAATAATAAAAAAAAAGTGCAGTACATAGCATTTAATCATTACATTTCTAATACATACAAATACAATGCTAAGAAAAATCCCGCAGATTGCAACAGTCTAGGAAATAGAAATAAAATTAAAAGTTCATTCTTTCCCTGCAGCCCGATATTTGTCGTGGCCCGCTGGCTGGAAGTTCCTGTTTCAGAGCAACGAGTTACAACACCAACAAGAATACCAGTCGAGAAGTAGAAATTATTACGTATGATTACGGCATCAAGTATACACGAGTAACGGTTGATCTGATTGGTCAATTAACTGAATCGATTAACGTCCCAGTTAATATCTACGTATGTTCTTTTGTAAGGGTCTGCACTTGCTGGTTATTATAGTGTTATCGAAGTCATTGTTATGTAAATCTTGATTTTGGGGAGGATCCAACTCGGCTCCGTCAGTGAACTTCCTTTCAGATAAAACAATAGAAAGGCATGAATAGGTACCTGTAAATAATCATACATACGTAAGTGTATGTATGTATGTATGTATCTGTCTGTCTGTCTGCCTGTCTGTCTGTCTCTCTCTCTATCTCTCTCTCTCTCTCTCTCTCTCTATCTGTAAACATATACGTATGTATGTGTGTATGTCTGTGTTTTTCAACGAACTTCAACATCGTTCTGTCTACCAAATTCATTAAGCAAATAATAATCGACCCGAGGCTACAGCGAAAGATACTTGTCCAAAGTGCCGCGAAATGAGATTGAACCAAAACCACTTAACTGCGAAACGGGTTTCTTAACCCCACAGCCACGTCAACATCTGACGCAGGATTTCTTTAACATGTGACTGTTGTCTGAATTCCAGTAACAGAACTATTTTTCTGTCAGAAACCAGCAAATTCTTTGCAGGAAAATCCAAAGAACTGAAGCAAGAAAGAAAATACCTGCATACTTATACGCACACACACACACACACACACACACAC
>NC_068995.1:57807065-57808418 GCF_001194135.2 Octopus bimaculoides | reverse complement strand
TATATATGCGCACTGCATGTATATATATATTTATTTATGTATGCTCGTGAGTATAAATATCTATCTATCTATCCACACACACACACAATGCATACACACATACATACATACACACATCCATACATACACACATACATCAACTCACACACAGACATATATTTATATATGTTCTTGCATATACATATTGCACATGCAAAATATGAAATACATAATACACGTATTGTATACAATATATATTATATTCGTGTATGAATGTGTGTGTGTGTATACGTGTGTGTGTGTGTCTGTACGTGTGTGTGTGTGTGAGTGTATAATATTGTACATAGAAGCACACACACACATAAATTTAATACATTATCTTTTATCTGTTGTTGCTTTTAGCTAAACGCTGGAGCCATGCTGGAGCACCGCCTTTCACTCTGTTTGAATTTCCTTTCTGTATTGTTTTCTGGTGAAGAAACGAGTTGGATGGATCCGCTCCTCTTTGTGGCCCCTGCCTCGCTGTGGCTTCATTTGGGATTTCAGAATTTTGTCCAGATGCTTTTTCAAGATCTCCACATCTACACCTCGCAAGTCTCTGAAGTGGTTTGGCAGAATATTAATCAGATGTGATCCCCTGAAACCCAGACTGTTGCAGTACTGGATCCTTATTCCAGATGGAGAAGATGGGATCTTTGGTATTATGCAGCGCTGTCCAGTTCAGTGGTTGGTATAGCTTTTAATTCTAAAACTGGAGGTTAGACCTCCCTGGATTTTCTATGTGTATATCACTGCACGCATTTTCGCCTTCTCTCCATGGAATAGAGCTTCAATTCTCGTAGCCTCTCCCAGTAACTCATCTGTTTCATCGAGTCAATCTTCTTTGTGTTGGATTGTCTCAAGTTCTGCCACCAGTTTGATAATCTGCGGTGGCCAAAGTTTGGAGCAATAATCCAGACGATTGAGGACAAATGTCCTCCATAGAAGTAGCAAAGTACCCTTATTTCTGGTTCTTAATGATCTGAGAATCCATCCAGCTGCTCGTTGCACAATGTTGTTATTTTGGTAATAAGTACATGGAATGTTGCATTATTACTCTGTGGTTGCACTACTCACTGACCCTATGTATTCCGATTGTGGTCTGTTTGGGGCCGATAGTGGAGTGCTTGAAACCTATCACCATTGAACTGCATGCTATTTTCATCAGCTCATTTGCATATTGCATGCAAGTCGCTTTGTAGTGTTAGTATGTGATCAGGGTCCATGGCCGCCTGTGATGCTTTTGCATTTTATATTTTCCACGGCCCTCGTTTCCTTTTCATAAGGGGGTCTGAGTTTATTTTCGATCTCTGGAATAATACACTGCTTATATAT
>NC_068995.1:57806215-57806914 GCF_001194135.2 Octopus bimaculoides | reverse complement strand
CAAATAATAACAACAGACGAGGACAGGTGGTGTAAATAACAAAAGTATATATTAGTATGACGCTCGGGAATACGGAAAGTCTTTGACGTTTCGAGCTACGCTCTTCAATATATATATATGCGTGTGTGTGTGTGTGGGGGGGTATACACTAGAGTTTTCCTCGTTATATGATAGGGATCTTTGGAATTTGATAGTGATCTTTTGCCCCCATCGGTAATATAAGAAAATGTGTCATACCTACAGTAATTACGATTGAGAATTATAATCATTGAAATGATTATACCAGTGGCCAGCGTATAAAGAACACCATATCGGTAAAATTAATATTGACGTATATAATTATAGATATCTGATTATAATTAAGGACGTTGGCGAGACAACGCCAATACGCTACGAGTGGACGTCAAATGTCGACATTTGACGTCTACTTCTAGGGTATTGCCGTTGTCCCTCCAGCGCCCTTAATTATAATCAGATTAATTATAATTATACATTTAAACATTATGTATACATATATATATACATATAAATGTCTCCTGATACCTGATGATGCGCACCCACGAAACTTTAAGTCAAGTGCCGCTGAGTCAAACTGTTATTGATATACATACATATGTGCACGCGTGTTTCTCCGTCTGCGTATGAATACATGCATTTATGTCTGCATTCATACGCTAGAAATAAAGTCACACGTACACA
>NC_068995.1:57802573-57805235 GCF_001194135.2 Octopus bimaculoides | reverse complement strand
TACATATGTATGTATGTATATATATATACACATACATATATATGTATACATACATACATACATACATACAAACACACCTATATACGTGCATACATACATATATAGATAATGCGTGCACACATGTATGCCTGTTATCAGATCTATATCTGCTAATAGATATTTATGTGCAGAAACATTTTCAACAGGTCAATTTTAAGGCAGAATAAATTTGGCTGCTATTTCTAGCGAATCGAGCGACTACATAGACGCAGCTTCATTGAGCCATGGATTACAATATTAAAACCACAAAGGTTGTCCCAAGTTGGCGAAGTTTTCTCCTTCACTTTCGCAATTGTGGGAGAGACGACCATCGTTAAAATCTGGGGAAACCATTTTCTTTCACGTCTTTCACTCTCACATACTCTCTCATCTCCCAACTGTTGTATGCTTTCTCTTTCTCTCTCCTCCCCTCTCGCTCTCTCCCCATCTCTGTTTCTGTTTCTCTGTTTCTTTGCCCTATGTGTGTTCTCTCTTTGTGTCCCCCTATATCTCTGTTTACCTGTCTCTCCACTTCCTCTCTCTGTTTCAATCTCCGTCACCCTGTCTCCGTCCCGCACTCTCTCGTAGTTTGTTTGTGTTTCACTCTATCTATCTATCTATCTATCTATCTAGATAAATAGATACATACATACATACGTACATACGTACATACTATTTTCTCTCTGACTCGTACCTACATCAACCATCCCCCCTGCCACCCTCCATCCATCAATCCAACCAGCCAGCCAACCAACTAGCCAGCCAGCCAGCCAGCCAGCCAGTCCCACCATCTTTTAAATAAGATTTGCCAGTCGTTGCACATCTATAATTAATTGAATGTTGTGACTTATATTGGACGGCTGTCAAGGAATCGCTACACTCGACTACATACGATGTCGGCAGGTAACAGGCAGATAACTAAGCATCACCAATTAACAGAATTTCCACCGTCCACATCTCAAACAACTTATATTACTCATGCACACACACACACACACACACACATACGCACACACGCACACACACACACACACTCGCATACATGCATGTGTCGTGTGTGTGTGTGTATGTGTGTGTGTGTATGTGTGTGTGTGTGTGTGTGTATTCGTATGTTATATATACTTATATATGACTATATATACATATATATATATATATACATACACACGTATTAATATATGACATGTTGATGTGTGCGTGTGTGTGTATATATATATATATATATATATATAATATATGTGTGTGTGTATATATATATATATATATATATATATATATATATATATATATATATATATATATATATATATACGTATATATACGTATGCATGCATGCACGCACACAAATCTACATATGTGTGCGTATAAATATATATACATAAACATACATGCTTTCGTACATACATACATGCATGCATACATAGATGCACCCATTACAGAGATAGATGCACACGAGTTTTCCCCAACAGCCGACAGCAAACAAGCGAAAGCTGCTCTCTATCTGTTTTATGATAAATGACTCGGCTCCGCATGCAACACATAAATTACTTTTCCTCCAACAGCTGCGTTTGTACTGATTACCTGCCCTTCGTTACATCGCCGTCCCGCAGGGGGACACGCTTCGATGCAAGCGGAATGTAAAGGCTAAGGCCTTTTTCGCCAGCTTTCCTACTTGTAAATGGCATAAGAAGGACGTCGCGAAATCATGGGGGTGATAAGTGGGGGTGGGGTGGGGTGGAATGATGGCGGATGAGAAGAAGTTTGTGTGAAGAGGCTAGGTTCATGAAGGTTGTTATCTGTCCGATTCGTTTACTATAAAGTGAAATCTTGTGGTATTTTTTGTTTTGTTTCGTCTTTTCGTCCTTCCTTTCTACATATCATCTCTGTTTCTATCGCTGCCTACGCCTGCCTCCATCTCTTTCTCTTCTCTATGACATAGATCAACGCATCAACTGTAAATTGCGTGCTATTCAGTGATGCGTGTGATAGAGACGAAGAAGGACGAACGAAAGCGAATAAACAAAGAAAGAGAAGAAAGATTCGGCTGTTGTTTGTGGTGAGATTGTGTTGTTGCTGTGTAGATGTTTGAAAGATGGGTGTTGGGGGCGGTAATCTTAACTGGAATCGGTTTGGCCAAGGAGAAAACAAAATGTTTGATTGCTGGGCTGTTGGTCTGTTTGCTGGCGAAAACTGGTGAAACCTTTATTTCGGCGAACCAAGTTTACAGTGTGGAAACATTATTTATTATAATGAAATAGAATATGGAAAACAATGAAAATAATAAGGAGTGGCGGTAGTGGTGGTGGTGGTGGTGGTAGTAGAGAGTGGTGAACGGGAGGGAGAGCCAAGAGAATAAAATGAGAGTGAATAAAATAGAGGAGAGAGGGAGAGAGATAAAAGTAAGAGGAATAGAAAAGAAGGAGAAGGCAAAAAAGAAAAATATGAATGCGAAGGAAAAGGAGGAGGAGGAGGAGAAGGAAAAGAAGAAAGAAAGAAAGAAAGAACTGCTGAGCGTGAATGAGATACAAAGAAGTTGGTAATCATTAAGGAAAAACTGAACACTAGAAAAGCAAGAGAGAGAGAGAAAGAGAGAGAGCGAGAGAGAGCGAGAGAGAGAGAGAGAGAGAGAGAGAGAGAGAGAGAG
>NC_068995.1:57796379-57799646 GCF_001194135.2 Octopus bimaculoides | reverse complement strand
AGACGTAATGACGTGAGATGGAAGAAAGGTGTTTGAAGCAAGTGAAGTCACCTGAAAAGTAATCAGTAAAGTGACAGACAAAAAAAAACAAACTGTACCTTGTCAACCCTGAACCCCTATGCATACTTTTAATCCTTCGCTGCAAACAGACACACAGACACACACAAGCACACCTTCACAAATCCCCCCCCCCTCATCTTAAATACCACCGAGACACTACTTTGTATCAATTCTTGCATTCCTCATCAATATGATGATGATTATGATGATGGTGGTGGTGGTGGTGGTGGTGGTGGTAATAATGATGAAGATGATGACAACAATGATGCTTGCGGCAGTGATGGCGTTGATGACGAGGATGATGATGAAGATACTGTTACTGCTGTTGCTACTGAAAATGATGACGTTGGTGATGATGATGATGATGATGATGACAACGCTGATCGAAGAATCGAAGTCTGAAATTATAGCCTAAAAGCAGCTAAATCTAATTCAAACCAAGAGACGGTTCAGTCTCAAATGTGCAACAAAGATATATGAATAAATAAATGGAAAATAAAATACAAATTTTAAAACTCAACAAGATCATCCGCTCAGCCATAGCAATCTTATCCACCATTATTGCAACGAGCGTCGGTCGCAAAACCATCATCACTATGAACGCCCATTACTAGTAACAGGAGCACAACACCCATCTCATCACAGACATCAACCACAAACACCAGCATCAGCGCTTCCTCCATCGCTGCCAGTGTTAATACCATCACCAAAATTACCATTGCAAATACCACCAGCCAACACCAACCAATAGCACAACCAACAACATCCATCAATAACGGAACGCCATGAGCAAAATGTAGGCCGCAGAACTTTCTGAATGCATGCCTAACGGAAAATTAACCAAGGATTCTTTTAGTGGTGCGGCCTGAGCCTGACTGGTGATGGGCCACGTTTCATGCGGTCCGCCGTGCCTGCTCTATTTGTTTAGTAGACATATTAGAAACAGCAGCTAAATTACTCTCAGATGAAAGCCTCTCCCACCTCCCGATTATAACACATCAGATGTGTGGTCGGTGATTACTGTGTCAGGATCACAGAAGGGATGGTCATGGAGGGGCTTTTCTTCACTCGTGTCTGTTCGATCAATTTAGGACAAACACCAACAATACTTCGGTCACACGATTTACCTACAAACACTCTTTATAACTGCTCACTTTTCTACTACTACTACTACCACCACCACCACCACCACCGCCACTAACTACTATGTCCCTTTCCCCCTCTCCCCTCCAACATCCCACCTTTACCAACAGTTGGCTCCTGTCACCTACAAAGTGTGTCAACAACTCCCTTCCCATCAAGGGAAGTAATTACCCCAAGCTCCTCTCCTTTCCCCCACCACTACACTCCGTTCGCTTCCGAGTGAGGATTTGCTACCCACTTACCACACCACACCACACCCGTACATTCAAGGACACAGTTTCGTGATAGTTGACGGGGTGGGGTACAAGGACTTGGCGTTAGGGTGTTCGGGTAGGTCACTTTCGACACGTGCCTGACAACCGCGGGGCAGGTGAAACCTAGTTTTGGTGGGAGGGGGCAGGGCTCTATCTGTCACTTAATATACAACATCTAAAACACCTACCACCACCACCACCACCACCACTACTACTACTACTACTACTACTACTACTACTACTAGCTCGTCTCTTTGCTTCGTGTTATTCCAATCCCTACATCCTCGAACTCCGCATGCACAGGGGTAATAAAATATTTTGGCCGGTACTTATTTTATCGACCCCAAAAGGAGGAAAAGCAAAGTTGACCTCAGCAGAATTTGAACTCAAAACGTAAAGACGGACGAAATGCTGCAAAGCACTTTGTCCGGCGTGCTCACGATTCTGCCGGCAACAACAACAAGCACCCCACTAATCACATATGACCAGAGAGTTAGCAACAAACTGTAGCCAGTATTACAACACTTCGCCTATGATAACCGTGTGATGCACCCCTATCGCCCGTACCTAGGCACCACCTCACTGTCCCCAGGTAAGCGAGCAGCTAAGACGGCTGGCGCCATCTATTATACATTTGATAACTTCGCCTCTCCCACCCTCCGCCACTTTACTGCTTGTCACTTAAGTCTCAGGCGTCTTCTGATCCGCCAACCATCTGTTGAAATTCGGAGACTGGATATAACAAAGGAGTCAGGCACACGACAGCCAGTTGTGTGTGTGTGCGTGTGTTTAATATCTACATCACACAGAGGCACATAGAGCCACGCACACGCATATATATCTTTTACTTGCTTCAGTCATTTGACTGCGGCCATGCTGGGGCGCCGCCTTGAAGCATTTTAGTCGAACGAATTGACCTCAGTCCTTTTTAAAGCTTTGTACTTATATAATTCTATTTTGCTGAATCACCTATTTTTAAGTGGGTGGAAAACAAAGCAGCAACGGTTGTCAAGCGGTGAAAGGGGACAAACATCGACACAAAGACACACACAAACACACACACACACAAACATTTATATATACATAAACGATAGGCTTCTTTCACTTTCTGACTACCAAATCCACTACTCGCAAAGTTCTGGTCGGCCCGAGGCTATGGTAGAAGATACTTGACCAAAGTGCCACGTAGAGGGACTGATCCTGGAAACGTGTGGCTGTGAAGAAAGCTTCTTACCACACAGCGACGCCTGCGACTATGTACATACATATATGCAATCCTTATATGTACGTTTGTATATATATATATATATATATATATATATATATATATACACATATATTTCGGGATGGTCATTTCCATTTCTTTTTTTTTTAACCAAATAAACACACGCACAGTATATTCGTTCTTCATTCATTTATTACTGTTCTTATTCTAACTCATGTCCATTGTACGAAAATCTTTCGTTACACATCTGTGACCTCTTCGGCTATACTTTCCGTCCATGTGTCTTCCTGCTCTGCTTAATCCATTCTTGCAACACAGATTCATAAATGTGTGTGTCTGTGTGTGTGTATATACATACACACATATCTGTAATCAGTTCGATAATGAATAGCTAGATGAAACTTCGATGTCACTGACAATACTACACTTGTTAAGAATAATAAATGTGTATTCGGCCAAATGTGTTGATTAATACCTCAATTTAATGTAAAATTGTCATTATCATAACATCTATATTAATTCATCTCTCTCTCCCTCCCTGTCTCTCTCTTTCTCTATATGTGTATATACATACATACATATATA
>NC_068995.1:57793172-57795848 GCF_001194135.2 Octopus bimaculoides | reverse complement strand
TATATATGGGAGAATTTACGAAAAAAAGACAACAGACGAAGACAGGTGGTGTAAACAACAAATGGATGTATTAGTTTAACGCTCGGGAATAGAGAAAGTCTTTGACATTTCGAGCCTATGCTCTTCAACTGAAAGGAACACAGAAAGAAACAAGGAGAAAAACTTTGGACCATCAACATTTTTTTAGCTGAAAATGATTTTAACGAAATATAAACGATTTAATAGAAAATATATTTCCACCAATGAAAATTTAGGAATGATCGCTGTAGTAAACTAACGAACGAATGGAATGACGGAGGCAACCGAAGATAAACAGACCAGAATTGGATTCAGTCTTGATGTCGTTGAGAGAATAGATTTTACATACATTGCAAGTGACCCCTCCCCCTCTCTCTCTCTCACTTACTTGCTATAAATATGTGTGTGTGTGTGTATGCATGTATGTGTATACACATACATATATGTATGCATATTTACGCACACAAATATATACATACATATTTATGTGTGTCTGTGTATGCGTATAAATTTATGTGTATATACATTTATACATACACACATCCGTACACATACGCACACATATGCACACGCACACACATATGCATCTTAGTTACAATGACGGGTTTACGTTGGAATAAAACTTTTAAAAGTGCTTATCTTTTACAAAACCTTTATAAATATACGTATACACCAATACACATACACGCACGCATTCAAACGTACACATCCATGCTCACACATGTGTGCGTATGTGTGTGTGTGTGTGCATGTGTACATGTGTGAGAGAGTATGGCATGCAGTTATGAATAGTTGACGAGTAAACGAGATATGAATCGCAAACACACAGGTGTGTGGTTCGAAATCAAAACGGATATTAAAACAAGTTTTAATATCCGTTTTCCAATCACTAACCTTCATTTTTAAGATAAGAAATTGATATAAATTAGCAGACTAATTTTCCAGTGTTCAGCTTAAATATATATTTATTATCATTATCATTATTGTGGCTGTTATTGTTGTTGTTATTGTTGCTGTTGTTGTTATATTTGATACAGTTGGTTTTGTTCTTCTCGTTGATATTGTAGTCGTTATTGTTTTTGCACCACACGTCGTATTACATATATTCTCGGTTATAAGTGATATTATATAGCTGCAAGTATAAGCATGAATTGTGTTTTTATTTTCTGTTTACTTTTTGTTTATTTGTAGTTACTGAGATCAGGGTCACCTTAGCAGCATTATAGGCCCCCGGGCCAATCGATGCACTGTTATTGACATCAAGCCGTAGCATACATCGATCAGAATTGTGTCCCGCGACATATAAGGTCTCGGGCAAATCAATGTTTTGGGCCCTATAATAGCATTTACTTATTGACAGTAAAGAACAACGTAAATAGATCAGGGTTGGGTCCTTAAAAGCACAATATCTTCGAGTAACTGTCCCTAATATGGCACTGACTGAGAGATTAGAAGTTATGACAATGACGTCTTGCTTTCCATGAAACTATTAATAAACGTAAGACGGCGTCGAACTGGCAGAATCGTTAGCGCGCCGGACAAAATGCCTCTAAATGCATTTCGTCCTTTTTTGTGCTTTCACTTCAAATTCCACCGAGATGGACTTAGCCTTTTATCCTTTCGGGAAGGATAAAACAAGTACCAGTTGATCACTGGGGTCGATGTATTCGACTTACTCCTTCTCCCAAAATTGCTGGCCTTGCGCCAGCAATTTAAAGCCATTCTTAATAAACGCAAGAAAGCGGCAAGGTGGGAGAATCGTCAGCGCATCAGACTTATTAATATTTCTTCCGGTTAATTACGTTCCGAGTTCAAATTCCGTTAAGGTACTTAGTTTTAATAAACGATGAAAGCAAAATCGAACTCGGAGATACTTAGTGAGACTTTATAAATTCCAGCTTGAGAAAGCTTTGTTCACATAAGGTAATTCTTCGTTTGCTGTCTACATAAAGGAAAAGTAGGTTTAAACGGACTCTGAATGTCGGTTTTGGGGTTATGTCACTGATGAAGCACAACGTTACAGAAGCAAATGTCCTATTGTCCGATGAGGTAACTCATAGCTTAAGTTTGATGTGATTTTACACAGAATATCTATAAGGAGAATTTCTCTTCCAACTCAGTTACTCCACTGAAGGTCTATATGCGTTTGTCTGTAAACAAACGTGTTAAATATAAACATCCACATATATATATATGTGTGTGAGTGGCGTTAAATTAATACACCTGCTTGTTGTTTCTTCACCTGTCTTCGTCTTTTGCCTTCTGTAAATTTGAACTATATATGTATATATGTGTGTATGTATATATATATATATATATATATATATACACATATGTATATATATGCATATATATAGTGAGATATTGATAGATAAAACAGATAAATAGATAAATGGTTACATAGACAAATATATACTTACATATGATACATATATATATATATATCTTTATGTTCATATGTATCATGTATGTGTATATGTGTTTGTGTGTGTAAGTACTGGACGTACGTATGTATAAACATAGACTCAATTTCATTTACACCTGATATATGTACTTACATACGCACATAATTGTAAGTATATGTATATATATTCACGTATACACACACACACACGCACACACACACACACACACACACACACACACACACACACACAC
>NC_068995.1:57792793-57793114 GCF_001194135.2 Octopus bimaculoides | reverse complement strand
TATATATATATATATATATATATATATTCATGTTATGATATACATGTATATGTATACATAATTAATATTTGTAAATATATATATATATGTATTCTTATCTGCCTCTCTCTCTCTCTTTCTCTCTCTCTCTTTCTCTTTCTCTATCTATCTATCTATCTATCTATCTATCTATCTATCTATCTATCTATCTATCTATCTATCTATCTATCTATCTTTATCTATATATACATATCTGTTACAAGAAGGCACAGACGATAATAGCAAAGTTTATGAATAATTTAAGCTCAGTAAATTTCTGTCGACGTCAGCCGAGATGAAAGG
>NC_068995.1:57788842-57790911 GCF_001194135.2 Octopus bimaculoides | reverse complement strand
AGAGAGAGAGAGAGAGAGAGAGAGAGAGAGAGAGAGAGAGAGAGAAAGAGAGAGATAGGTGACAGACAGACAGAGACAGAAATAGATAGGTAGATAAATATAGATGTATATACATGTATACATTATAGTTGCTAACGTCTATGCATATGGATGAGAGGGAGAAAGAATAAAGAAAGATAGAGTGATAGAGAAATAGACCAGATATATATATATATATATGAGGCGCCGGAATGAATATTGCAAAGGAGTCTGTCCGAATATTTCCTCAGTCGGCAATTTTTTAGATTAAGTAAGAATATCTTTGTCTAATATAGCATGCTCAGATACGGAATGTTTTGCCGCAGCAGTTTTGCCGGCTCTGATTCGATGCTGACCTATTTGACATCGTACGGATGACTGTTTCTTCGTTTTGATGTTTTCCGTCCCCCACTCTCTCTCTCTATTGTTATCTTTCTCTCTCTGTCTATGTTTGTACGTATGTATAATGTCTCTCTGCGCCTGTCTCTATCTCACCCCCTCTATCTGAACGTGTATATTACAGCGCAGGCGCAGTAATATATATGTCGTGAAAATAAGTTGAATGTTCAATCTGCTGAGCCCAACGTGCCCGTGTCCATCAGCCGCGCCCAAGCGTCTTATTCTGGTCGTGCTTTCGTTGCTTTTGACACCGAAATATCCCCGACCAGACGCGCAGGCAGACAGACATTCGGTTTTCGTCCCCTTTACTTAACAAAGTATCCAAAATATGACATTTGTTCGGAGAGTGGACTGCATCACTATTGGAATAAACATATTTATTTTGGCCGAAAGACAAAGTTGACGGTGGCGCAAGAACGAATATCGCTCTGCATTCACCATGATCACCATCACCATCACAACCACCACCGCCGCCTCCGCCAGCAACAACAACAACAATAGCAATAACAACAACACCAACAAGGCGGCGAGCTGGCAGAGTGGTTAGCACGCCGGGCGAAATGCTTAGCAGTATTTCGTCTGCTGTTACGTTCTGAGTTCAAATTCCACCGAGGTCGACTTTGCCTTTCATCCTTTCGGGGTCGATAAATTAAGTACCAGTTGTGTACTAGGATCGATCTAATCGACTGCCCCCCCCCCCCAAATTTCGGACCTAGTGCCTAGAGCAGAAAAGAATAACGACAACATCAACAACATAATTACTGCAACTGTTGCCACTCTCACCATGACTATTGGCATCATCATCATAATTAGCACCTTCGTCGTCGTCAGCATCATATTAGTCATCCTCCTCCTCCTCCTCCTCTCATCATCATCATCATCGTCATCGTCTCTACTACTGAGGCCTGTCTCAGTTTCTCGTGCTTACTTATGTCCGCCTTATCACCGGCATCACCATCACCGGCAATCTCATCACTAACACCATTACCACGAATGTTTTCTTTGACCTTATCCTTTTACTGGTGAGAGAAAGGAGAAAAGAAAGAGAGAAGGAAAGAAATAACGAACGAAAGAAAGAAAGCGAGTGTGTGAGTGTGTGGGGGGTATAAAGAAGATACAAAAAAAAATGGACGCCGTCAGCCTATTCATAAGCATTACGTCCACAACCAATCCGCCATTTTAATTCTATTCCACTATAGAAATGGAGTTTCATTGAGACATTCAATAATCTTCCTGAATCAAGAGAATCGAGTGAGAAAAAGAAAAAAAGGGAAAATGGAGAGAGTAGAGGAAAGAGGTGATCGGATATATCAATGATGGGAACAATTGTTGCACTCTCCCTTTGTGTCCCGGTTTGTTGTTCAGATACAGTAAATGTTAGAGACGGCTTAGTTTCTTTCTTTTTTTTTTATTATTATGTCTTTCTCATTTTTCTCGAATTTTTTTTAAGTGTGTCTTTTTGTGTGTGGCTTTATGTGTGTATGTGTGTGTGAGTGTGTGTGTATGTGTGTATGTGTGTGTGAGTGTGTGTGAAAGACAGAAAGAGAAAATGTCTGTCTTCGTAATGCCCTTCTTAGATTTACTAAGACACATGCATACAGACAAACATGGATATATATATATATATATATATATATATATATATATATATA
>NC_068995.1:57784786-57788443 GCF_001194135.2 Octopus bimaculoides | reverse complement strand
TATATATATATATATGGACATCTCTCTGGTGTGTTTAAATGTACACTGTATTTATATGTATATATATAGTTTGATTTCTTGTGCTAATTTCTTGGCCGATATGTTGATTATTTTTGATGCCTGTGGTTTTTCTTCGTAAGAGGATATATTCTCACACGCCTACAAGCGCAGCCTGCCCACAAACTGACAAAACACACACCTTCTGTATGTGTGTCCGATGTTACTCATATCTTTTGGGCTGCTTCTCATTCATATTTGAATTCACACACACACACACACACACACACACAAACGAACGAATGTGACACTCAGCACACTTTGATAGAAGTTACACATACTATTTAATAACAATTTGACTCAGCCCGTTGAACGAACCCTCTAGACTCCTGACGAGTTAGTCTCGTTCTTCGAATCTACGAAGCTTTGAACTGCATGGAGCTGAGACAAACTGCTATTAACTAATATCTATCTATCTATCTACCAAATTCACTTTTAATGCACTGATCGGTTGGAGGCTATAGCAGAAGACACTTGACTAAGGGGCCGCACAATGAAACCGAACCCAAAACTACGTGACTGCAAAGCGAGCTCAACAGAGTTATGCTTGGGCTTTATTTGTTTCTCTAGTTTTAGATTTCCAAAAATTTCTAAAACAAACGAAGAGAAATAATAACAAAAACAACAAGATCAATAATGAAAGCAATAACAAATGTGACAACAGTGACAATAATAAGAAGAATAAAGGAAAGAGAAGGGAACTTAATACGGCTTCTTTGTGTAAGTTGTACCTTTATTGTTTCGGGCGACAGTGTTGGGTAAAATGGCGAGAAGAAAGTGCAAGGGAGAGAGAGAGGGGGGGGGGGAATAGAGATGATGTGTGTATGTGTGTGTGTGTGTGGGGGGGGGGGACTAGGAAAGAAGAAGAAAGTAAATAAGAGATAAGGCTAAGTGAATATAAGTACAGGGCAAAAGAGTAGGAGGAAAGATAAGAGAGATGGGAGGAGGAGGGTTAGGGTTAGGTTTCAGTGTGCTTAATTGAATTTGTATGTAAAGTAATAGAAAGGGAGGGAGAGAAAGGAAGGAAGGAAGAAAGAAAGGAAAGGAAAGAAGGAAGAAAGGAAAGAAAGAAGAAGAGGAACACAGAATGATAGAAAGAAAAGGGACGGAAGAAAGGAAGGAGGAAAGAGAGAGAGAGAGAGAGGGAGGGAGAGAAAGGAAGGAAGGAAGAAAGAAAGGAAAGGAGGAAGAAAGGAAAGAAAGAAGAAGAGGAACACAGAATGATAGAAAGAAAAGGGAAGGAAGAAAGAGAGAGAGAGAGAGAGGGAGGGAGAGAAAGGAAGAGAAAGAAAGAAAGAAAGAAGGCGAGGAAGAAAGAACGGAAGAATAGAAAGAAAAATACAAAGGAAAATTAAAGAAAAGAAAGGAATGAAAAATGAAAGAAAACAAAGGAAGAAAGAAAGAAAGGAACGAAGGAGGGAATAAAGAAACGCAGGAGAAAGAAAGAAAAGAAGAAGAAAGGCGACAAAAAGAAATGATAAACTAAATGCATCAATGCCTTCAAGAAAATGAATGAATAAATGATAGAAATAAAGAATGAAAGATAGAAAAAAGAAATCTTGGAAAAAAGAATGAAAGAAAAAATGAAATGATATCTGGCTCAAAAAATCTCTGCAAGATCTGGTTAAGATTTAAAGAACGATGAACGAAACAAGAAGCTCTTCTCCTTGTTACGAAAACAGATCCAAATTTACTCTCAATGAAATAAGCAAGAGAATATATAATACAAACAGACAAACAGACAGAAGTGAGTAGAAATGAATGTCTTCAGATACGGTCTTTAAATATATTGGTTTAAAATTTTGACAGGTCAACAATTTCGAGGCGGGGTACGGAAGGGGTGGGGGAAGTCAATAACATTGATCCCAGTGTTAAACTGGTACTTAATTTATCGATCCCAAAAGGATGAAAGGCAAAGTCGACCTCGACGGAATTTGAACTCAGATCGTAAAGAACTACGAAATTTCGCTAAGCATTTTGCTCGGCATCTTTACATTATTGCCAACTCGCCGCTTTAAGCATTGCTTAGACATTGTCAGTTATTCATTTATAGACGGATCTTACATCAGTTCCAAAGGTGAGTCTTCCAGTTGTTCAATCAATCAATGGTGTCGGTCACTGGATATACACCAGACACATGTGCTCTTGGAATGATTTTCAGATAGAGCCATTGTAATACTTTGTCCTCCGCACAGTTTCCATCTATCCATTTCACTCAAGGTTTTACTCGACTCGAGTAGACCTACGTATTGGTTCCTGAGCACTGGGATCGAATCCTGTATTCGATGCTTCGTCATTGCGAAGTACACTTCAAAACCATTCGGGTGCACTCGCACACACTCAGAGGCACCCAAGCGAAACGTTCTTTCACTTTCACTTATTCAAACGCACGTCTATATAATCTATACCATAATAAGGGCCGCGTCTGCCTGTCTGCCTGTCTGTCCGTCACACTTTTCTTCAGAATTAAGATAGTTAATTAAGTAGTTAATTACATAGGAAGAAGTTCAAGCAGTTAACTTGAAAGAATGGTATTGCATATGCTAAGATTAAATAGTTCTATTTAAATGGGACAGAGAGAGAGAGAGAGAGAGAGAAAGAGAGAGAGAGAGAGAGAGAGAGAGAGAGAGAGAGAGAGAGAGAGAGAGAAATTCTATACGAGGATGCTCAACAACATCACGCAGCTCGAGAGAATTTTATCGCAGGAAAGAAGAGAAGAATTTCTATCAGTGGTCTCCCTCCGCATGAGATTAAATTAAAAATTGGGGCACCAATGATGTTACTCAGAAATCTTGATCACAAAAACGGTCGTTGTAACAGCACAAGGTATAAAATTATAACTGCAAATAACAATCTAATAACTGCAAAAAAAAACAAAAATGATAAATTGTTCTGATTCCTCGGATCAGTTTAATGCCTTCTGATTCTGACTTGCCCTTTACATTACAAAGACGCCAATTTCCAATAAGACCGGCTTTTGCAATTTCTATAAACAAAAGCCAAGGACAGAGTCTGTCAAAATGTACCATTTACTAACCAAATCCAGTTTTTACTCACGGTCAATTATACGTTGCTATAAGCAGGGTTGGAAACTCAGACAAGATAAGAATTTATGCTGACCAAAATGAGTTCTTCAATTACAATTCAAATCCAAGACATCGGTACCATCATGATACACAGAAACTAACTAGAAATGTTCTATATACTGAAGTATATACATCTTATATACATCTTATACATTAAGATTAAATTGTACATGTTTAGTATATAAATATTATAATATTTATTTGTTATTTGGAGATTTGCAGATTATCTAAAACAAACAGTTTAAAAGATGAGTTTCAATAAGTACACATTCTATTACCATTTTATTTTCAAATGTAACTGCTTGGGATCAGGAGAGTGCAATATCAAAGCCAGGTATGCATTAGTAATCTTTGCACTGGCTGCAAACACACTCAACTCTTCTGAGCAGTTGCTGATTATTACTTATATTTATTACTTAATTTTTATCATAGATTTATCCTGTGTGTATAAAATATTTAATAAAATTGTATAAAACATACATATATACATATATATATATATATATAATATATA
>NC_068995.1:57782939-57784676 GCF_001194135.2 Octopus bimaculoides | reverse complement strand
TAAAACTGGTTATTGAAAATTTCATTTCCTTTTCGGTATATATGAGAAAAATAGGACATTAAACTATACATCGTTTAACGAGAGTCCTAGTAAGTTATAAAACAAAACAAAACAAAACACATCGGCATTTATATCCACCACCTATATTTATTTCTTTATTACCCACAGGGGGCTAAACATAGAGGAGATAAACAAGGATAGACAAAGGGATTAAGTCGATTACATCGACCCCAGTGCGTGACTGGTACTTACTCAATCGACTCGTGAAAGGATGAAAGGCAAAGTCGACCTCGGCGGAATTTGAGCTCAGAACGCAGCGGCAGACGAAATACCGCTCAGCATTTCGCCCGGCGCGCTAACGGTTCTGCCAGCTCCTCGCCGCCCCGATCCACCGCCTTTATTACAATTACGCATAGAAACCTGTGTACCCAAGCATTCAGAAACCAACATAGACACAATATGCAGACATAGACTGGTCCTTCACCGGTGACGACGATGAGTTTTCCAGTTGACCCGATCAACGGAAATGCCTGCTCGTGAAATTAACGTACAAGTGGTTGAGTACTCCCCAGACACACATGCCTTTTTACTGGAGTTCTCTGGGAGATTCAGCACGACACACAGAATGTAACAAGGCTGGCCTCTTCTCAATTACAGGAGCAACTCATTCTGGCCAGCTGAGTGGAAAAGAACCGTAGACCATTCGATCGACAACTGAATTCCCGAATTTACATTAAGCCACGCATTTCCTCATCAACATCAAAGCACGCACACACACACACACACACACACACACACACACACACACACACACACACAATGTGCATACATACTCAAGCATAATATATAGCACACAGAACCCACATACATATAGATACACACACATATACACATTTGCAAACATACAGCCACTACATACACAGACGCACGCACACGCATTAATACGTATATGCAAATACATTGATAAAGTGACGCGCTTATCTATGGAAGCAGTTACAAATAGACATCCATACATTTATCCATACATTCACACACAAGTAATTATACACTTGCACACGCAATCAAGATTCATTGCAATTCCGGCTGTTTCACACGCCTTTCACGCAAACTCCCATATAGCCCCTAACCTGTCTCCCAGGACCATCTCCCTTGTAGCTTTCCATAGCCCTTCTCCCTCGAACCAGGACCACACCCATAAATAAATAGGCATTAACACTCATTCATATCATATAAAACACCTCTCCACGCATAACACCTTGGATACATAACTATTAAATCTTACACACACACACACACACACACACACACACACACACACACACACACACACGTATATACATCTTCACCTCCATTATATATGAGAGAGTTTCTGTATGTGTGTGTGTGTGTGTTACATATAGACATATCTATATATGTGTATATATATGTAGGTCTAACTGCATCTATATGCATATTATATATATATCACATTATCTCTCCCTTCCCCCCTCTCTTTCACTATACACACGCACACATACACATATACACACGCACATATATCTGTGCGTGTGTGTACGTAAATATAGGTAATCAGATTGATAGATTGATACGCACAAAACTATATACTCCAATGTTCACATGCATGATTCTTTATTATGCATATACATACGATTATATATATGAGTATATATATGTATATGTGTATATTTGTATGGATGCGATTATACACACACACACACACACACACATATATATATA
>NC_068995.1:57781614-57782459 GCF_001194135.2 Octopus bimaculoides | reverse complement strand
ATATATATATATATATAGGGGTTTGTATGTATCAGCGTGGACATGTGTAAGCAGGCACTCACATATGCACGCACGCATGTATATGCTCCTAAGTTTTACGTGGACGATTGTATATAATATACATATATCAGTGTATGCCAAACATATTTATCTATCTGTCTGTCTGTCTATGTATGTATGTATGTATGTGTGTATCTATCTATCTATCAATCTTCCTATACTCTCTTTCACTGCGATATTTGGTAAGATGGGGTAGGATTTCTTCCTATAATTTCGTTATATTTTTTCTATTTTATTTTTTTCATTATTGGCATAATAAAATAATTTTATTGCCGAAGCCATAAAAGCGAAGATTGCCGTCCGAAGGAAAACATTTTCATTTTAGTTTTTGTTTGACAGAAATTTGTCTGAATTATGGAACAACATATTAGTCAGAAATATTCAAATTTAGCGAAGAATGTCCATATAGGCACGCAAAGATCTTCTGCATACATACATACACACATATATACATAGGTACATATTTCAAGAATACTCACACACACATACACACATATATGAGTGTATATGTATATACATACATACATACATACATACATATATATGTGTACGCATATGAAAATTAGTATAGATATGTACACATACACACGCACGCACACATGCACATATGTAAATACGTAAATATATGTGTGTGTATATATCTATGTGTGCATGAAAATTCATGTATATATATATATATATATATATATATACACACACTCACACACTTATTTATATTTATTTATATGCCCTTATGCATCTTATATATATTATGGACCAAATGAAAAGATTGGCATATATATATA
>NC_068995.1:57772542-57778619 GCF_001194135.2 Octopus bimaculoides | reverse complement strand
ACAATCGGTGTTGGTGTCTTTATGTTCTTAATGTAACTTATTGTTTTAGCAAAGGAGGACAATTAAATAAATATTCGACTAAAATTCAAGTTGGTACCTCAGTATGGCTCACACACACACACACACACACACACACACACACACACACACATGACCGCAGTCAAATGACTGAATCAAATAAACGAGTAAAGGAATATACATATATATATATATATATATATATGTCTTTTACTCTCTCTATATATCTATTTCCTTATACGTATATATGTTTGTGTGTGTGTGTGGGCGCGTATGTATGTTAATGTATGTATGTATGAATTTATATATACTTATATATATATGTGTGTGTGTTTATACATATACATATAAACATGCATGCTTATAGAAAAGAATATATCAAATATTCATGTATATATATTGTCTATATATGCGCATATATTTGCAATTACGTGCATGCATTTCTCTGCTATCCGGCGCCATTTTTCTTTTTTCGTCTTGTATGTGTAATCTATTGCAATAAGTAACCAGTAAAAATAAATGGTATTTAATATAATAGACGCTATAGGCCGAGTGATATTATCATCGCATGCTTCATGTCATACAACAACAATATTGGCCAGTTAATATCTGCGAGAAGAAGATGCAATAACTCCTCTATAATCGCTTATAGTTTGTTTCTCTGAAGTTGCTGTGTAGTCGACAAGGGCTCTGCGTTAGCGAAAGAGGGAATATTGTGCCTCTGCTCGGTTTACTGTGAAAACCTACATATTTCAATGCAACTATTATTCCATCGTCCTTGCTGTACTCTAAGAAACTCCTAAATGTTTCCTTCAATAGAAGTGAAGAATGAAAGTAAATATTATTTTTATTTGCTTTTTTCTTTATATATTTTCATTTATTCTATCTTTTTCACTTCATTCCTAGCTTTATTTCTTAATTTCTTTCTCGCTTTTCTTCTTTCTCCATCGTTTCTCTTTCTCTCTTTTTCTCTTCCTTCTTTCTATATTTCATCCTTCTAGATTCTTTTCTCTTTTCTTTCTTTCTCTTTTTCCTTCTTTCATTCACATTTTCTGTTTTGCTTGTTTCTTGCATTCCTCCATAATTCTTTTTCCTTGTTTCTTTTTCTTTTTTTCTTAATTTCTTTCTTTTTACTTCATTCCTTTTTTCTTTATCTCTTCCTTACTTCCTTGCCTTCTTTTCTTATTCTTTCCAGCTTCTTTTCTTTCTTTCTTTCTTTCTTTCTTTCTTTCTTTCTTTCTCTCTTTCTCTCTTTCTTTCTGTCTCGTCTCCGCCACTTTTTGGCGTGGCTTTCATCTGGCTTAAATCACTCTTTAGGAGTCACATCATTTATATTCATAACATTCAAGAAAATGAAACAAAATCTTTTATTGTCAACGAGCAAAACATCAGAGAAATGGCTGTACTGTTAGAGTATCGGTCAAAAATTCCTTTCCGTATTATAACTGTACATCGACCCCACTATTCAACTGGTACTTATTTTATCGATCCTGAGAGGATGAAATGCAAAGTCGACCTCGGCTAATGCTACTAAGCATTTTGCTCAGCGTACTAACGATTCTACCAGTTCGCCGCCTTAACTATTTGGGTCGACAAAATCGCTTATATCTTCCTCACCATGGTACACAGAACCGATCGTAAACTCACTCTTACTCTCACCTTTCTTAACTAACAAAATAATGACATCCTAGCACAAAAGACACATTTCTTATTGCTATTTTCCCTCCATTTTCTTATCGTCGATATAAATTAAACTACGGTTACCTGCTAAATTACCTGCTGCCGCATACCTTGCCTTTCGATATATCTATCCCTTAGAGGCTTTAAACACCTCTAACTTATACCTGCATCTATCTATCTATCTATCTATCTATATATATATATATATACACACACAAAGAGATAGACAGAAAGATAGATGTGTGTGTGCGTGGTGTATATATATATATATATATATATATATATATATATTATATATATATGTTTGTGTATATGTGTTTGTATGTGTATATATGTACATATGCTTGTGTGTACACGTGCACACACACAGGTTTATATATACATAAGTGTGTATGCGTGTGTATGCATGTGACTGTATGGTAGTATGGACATTTAGTTGCGCATAATGAACCTGGTCTACATGTATGCAGGCGCACACTTGCACACGTGTGCAAGTGTGCAAGTGTGCATGCGCATCAAGTTAATACGCTCTTCCACCCTTCAGAACTCTCTTTTTCTCTCCTTCTCTCCTTCTCTCCTATCTTTCTGTTGTTTTCTCTCACATACACCTGCAATCACACACCCATACGCATGTAAGCATATATGCACACCAGCGCAAACGTACATACATTCATTGACATTGCACAAAGCATGCTATACGTGTTAATTTGTGAACGGCCATTGTCACCGCCTCAAAAGGCACAGACTGTTGCTGTCGTGAGTATACAGAATGCTGGCAGCAGCGCCATCTCTCGTCATCATTCTTCCATCACGAGAAGCAACTCAAGCGTGACTAATGACGTTTGTTCACGCTATTAGCTCTGTTGGTCACGTGATGACGCCTGACTCGTCCTGCAAGCTTCTTTAATATTCAATTTTCATTTGATAGTCGACATGATGTATATAGATGAGTGAGTATGTATGTATTTAATATGTGTGTGTGTGTTTATGCATGTATGTATGTATGTATGTATGTATATATATATATATATATATATATATATATATATATATATATATATATATATATATATATATATATATATATATATATATACATATATATATGACTATGTATGCTTGTATAAAAGCAAATGCTCAGCTATCTGCATATACCTATTTATATTCATTTTACTTATGGGAATATAGGCAGTATGTGCGTGAGTGTGCGTGTGTATATATGTATATATGTGTGTGTGTGTATGCATACATATATATATATATATATGCATATGCATATATACACACACACACATACATACTTGTGTGCGTACATATGTAAAACCGGTAAGTCGTTCTTACGTCACACAGTCTTCTGTAACATAACGTAAAACTGTTGACAGTTGTGAATATGCTGAGACATCAGATGCCTCATCAACAAGAAGAGAAACAAACTTAGGATACTATTCAGGAAGCTAGTCGTGACTAGTCGATCCTACGACTTCCTAGCGCGAGTGCGCGTATGCAAATTAATAGATGCGCGCATAAAAATCACGTGCGCATGCGCAAAACATGTATAAAGGGTTTTTTTTTAAACAAAGTGAATAATTTCTTTACACAAAGTAAATAATTTTTTTTAAACAAAATAAATAAATTATACACTTACCTGTTTTTGGTGAAGAGTCCATTAAAAAGTCTTCATTTCTGGAAAATTCCAAATTACGACTGCAGGACTTCATTCTTCTCACGTATTTATGGCCCCATAATACAACCGGACACACATCGTCTGAGATGGCCGGCCTCTCAAAATCTACTGTTGTTCAATGGTATCAGTACATGAGGGACATTACAAGTAATTATCTTTTGCGTAACCCCTACCAAATTGGTGGACTTGGGCACATCGTAGAAATAGATGATTCTATGCTGTGCAAGCGCAAATACAACAGGGACCACTCTTCTTGAATAGTGCAGTAGAAATTCTCGAACCATTGTGGTGGTGCCATGAAGTAAACATGCTTCAAGATACACTCGTTTATTCATACAAACGTAACTGAGATGGAATATGTCATAAATAACAGTGACAAACGAAATATACACCGCCGGAAATTGTCGTTGACAAACAACAGCAGTAATCGTTTTCACCTCAATAGACGTCATTGATTAGCTGAAATTACCGAAATACGACATCTTTAACACTAAATAACTTCGAAAATACACAATTTTCTCAAAAACGCCAAGAGTAAATAATGTTTTATGTGACATATTCTACCAGTATACGAATTTTTAAAGTGTCTAGTTACAAAAAATTATTTTTTAAATGTGCTGTTCAAAAGGAAAAGATCCGAATTCTGTTTGACAGACCGGTGAAGATAGAAGCTGTAACTAAATGACTTTCCATTTTTTTGTCATATTTACTGATTAAATATACGAGTTCTTTATAATTTCCACGATTATTAGAGCCTTCACATTCAAAATGACCCCTGGATAATTCCTGGAGGCCTAAAATAATAACAACATCGATCAATCGATGCAGAATGGATCTGTTTCGTCTAACTTTCTCGTTATGATGTTGTCTGCTTTGATTTTTACGTGCATTTAATTGTAAGTCTATGCGAACATTCTCGAATATTTTAAGATCTATCAAAGATTTTATATGCCTTTGAGAACGCTCATGCTTTAGCATAGCCATATGTGAATTATTAAAATCCTCAAAGCCTTTATCATTCCAGACATTCTTTTCTAAGTAAAAGAAGTAAACAAGGCCAACAGAATAATTTATTAAGTGTAGCGCTTCCAGTTAACCATTTTTTTCTTTTCATACAAATTAACCTGAAATCGTCTCGTGAATTTGTTGTTGTAGGTTCGCAAATTTGGTAAATTCAGTGTTGGTCTCCCACCATTTATAATTAATTGTTTTCCATCGAAGTCTCTTTGCGAAAAACTATTTCTCAAAATATCGTTTATAACACTCATTTCGAAAAAGGCTGCTCTTATATAACAACACACGTGTAAGCGTTTGCGTAAATTGTAAGTCAATTTCAACAAAACGGAAAAAATTACCTTAGTTAAATTAATTTAAGATTAATTAGCTACTTCTGAAATAAGAAATATAATACAGACAATATTTTTGTTTTCAGAACACTCCAAAAATATAATAGTGCAAACATGTTTTGGATAAAAAAAAATTCAAACTTACCGCCAGGTAATTCCACCATTTCAGCTGGTTAACTCAAGAATTATGGGATTGCTCTGGTTCCGGTCAGAAAGTGGAACGAGGTTAGCAACAATTCTACAAAGAGAGAGAGAGGGGGGTGTCATAATATGTCACAATGAATTTGTCGAGTCACTAAGAGAGAGAGAGAGAGAGAGAGAGAGAGAGAGAGAGAGAGAGAGAGAGAGAGAGAGAGAGAGAGAGAGAGAGAGAGAAGGTCTCCGTTTGTGGTTGTTCATGTTGTTTTTGCTCTTTGCGTTGTGCTAGTTGTCTGTGCTTTTGTTGTTTTGTTGCTGCAGAGTGGTGTCGCTAGTGGAGGAGGAGGCAATGGTCCCCTTTCGTTGACCTCTGTTCTTGTCCCGTTGATGGCACTGAAAGCCTCGTGAGAGTCATTCTCATAACCTTTCACGAGGCTCCATTGCTCTTATTGTTACTGTTGTTGTTGCTGTTGCTGATGCTGCTGTTGCTGCTGTTAATGCTGTCACTGGCTTTTACGATTTGGCTGTTCTGTTGTGCGGATGACTGGATATTTCCAGCGGACAAACTAGTCTTGTCCGCCATTTTTTTTTTCTGAGCGATATTTAAGGGGCGTATAAGCCTAAAAAAAAGACAAAGTAAGCCTCTGGGTGCTACAAATGGAGAAAAACAAACCAGCTCCCTAAGGGTCTTCTTAGTTTATCTATGTAACGGTGACAAATGTACAATATTTAACAATATAAATAACGACAAACTTACGGGAGCAGTATGCTGTTTGTGTCGATTGACGAATAACAACAACAACAACAACAATAATAATAATAATAATAATAAATACTAGTGATGATAATGATGGCTATGAACATAAATCCTTCTCCTCCTCCCCCTCATCATCATCATAATCATCATCATCGTCGTTGTCGTCGCCATCATCATCGTCATCATCAATGATTGTTAGAAGAGATGATGATGATTAGCAGTTTAAGAAGATGCCGCCGTCACCGCTTGTGATGGCGACGAGGACAACACTACAAGCGAATATCCTAATCATGATGATTAGGATAATAATAATTCTATAATACTACTTCTAGCACTTATAATAATAATAATAATAATGATAATAATAATAACAATAACAATAATAATAATAATAATAATAATAATAACAATAACAATAATAATAATAATAATAACAATAATAATGATAATAATA
>NC_068995.1:57770187-57771182 GCF_001194135.2 Octopus bimaculoides | reverse complement strand
AAACACAGAATACAAAATCCCTGGTAGCCTACTATATGTATGTATGTATGTATGTATGTATGTATGTATGTATGTATGCATGCGTGTGTGTGTATGTATGTATGTATGTATGTATGTATGTATGTATGTATGTATGAATGTACGTGTGTGTGTATATTTATTTATGCGTGTATTCATACATCACGCTGGTGTAGTGCTCTTGTGTGTAAGCAATGTAAATTTCGAAACGCTATGAATTGCCTCAAAGCTAATATTTTATTAGTTTATTATCTCTGATGATTTGATGATGTAATCGGACTGTAAGTTTTGTCTTAGAATTAGGTGCATTCATTAAAGGGATACGTGTAAGAAAGTAATCAATAAATGTGTGTGAACATATTTCCATTTTGTTTTCTGTATATTCATACACATACACACACACACACACACACACACACACACATACACAATATACACATATGCATCCGCCTGTTGCTTTTAGTAAGCTTCTTATTTTTATATAATTGAATGTGAATCAGCTTTTACGTCTTCTTATAAATATTTACGCACTAACATATATAAAATACACAGACAAATGCATTTATGTGCAAGTTACGTGTGAGAGTGTGTGCATGTGTGTATATGTATGTGTATGTGTGAGAGTGACAATTTCTACGATAGTTGTAATATCACACAATTTGAGAAACGGGAACGGTACGAGGGAATGAAGCGACGCCTAGTATGTTACATCGTCCCCGAATGAATTGAAGACAAAGTTGATTCAACTTGAATTTGAACTCTAATTATTAAATGAAGTAATTTCCTTCTTCCGAAGAGCAGATTATATAATGTAATATAATACAAATAGCCGAATGAAATAGCCTAAGTTTGAATTGAATCTCAAAATAATGCGAATGTTTGCGTGTGCATGGTGGTGGTGGTGAGAGCGTGTGTGGGTATGTCTGTATGAATGAATGCATGTGGGTGTGTATATATATATATATATATATATATAT
>NC_068995.1:57763323-57769153 GCF_001194135.2 Octopus bimaculoides | reverse complement strand
AACTATAAGTATGCACATGTATTTATTTATATGTGCATGGATGCACACACAAATACACACACACACACACACACACACGAGTACATAGATATACTCACGGACACGCATATGTAAATGCACACACACACACACACACATATATTAGTATTTTTTCCTCTTATTAGTTTCATTTTCATTTTTGCTGGTCGCATTAAAATAGATACTTGTTCATCTTTTGCTGCTTCTTTTTTCGTCATTATCCCGGGCGCGTATATATGTTCATGCATACATACATACATACATACACACATACATACATACATACATACATACATACATACATATATATGTGTGTGTGTTTCTATATATAACCATATATATATATATATATATATATATGTGTGTGTGTGTGTGTGTGTATGTATGTATGTATGTATGTATGTATGTGTATGTGTGTGTGTATGCATTTGTATATATATAAATATGCATAGCTATTTATATGTATTTATATACAATTGTTTGCTTACTCTTTCGTTTTTTTTAATTTCTTTATTTGTTTTTCTTCTCCCTTAATAGCACCAGTATTTCAAAACTGTTTATTTCACGTTAGAGCAGGTGTGTTGATAATTATTCAGAAATATTCACAACTATTCCAAGTCCAAATGTGTGAACAGAGTAGGAACGAAAAAGAAAATATACATGTTTAAAACAAAAACCCAACGAGAGGGGAAAAAAACAAATGAATATAAACAAAACAACTTTAAAAAAGAAGGAAGATCGCAAGAAAGAGAAATAGAAGCGTATTTATTTGCCGTTTAAAAGGGAAAATTTTTAATCAACAGCTCTACGTAGGAATCTATCATTTAGTGATGGATTGGTGTTTGATATATAAGGAATTTTCCTCACTGAACGATGGCTTGTATTCTTAAATATAGCGACTGCTTCGTGGCTAATGTTTTTACAGCGAGAACCCGACGAACCTTATAAATATCCAGATGGTGCAACCGCTTTTCACTGGCCGTAAGTCAGCAGTCTAAATCATGCTGTGTGCAGAGTTTATCGTAAGGAGAACATTAATAAGAATGGAATGGGTTAGCTTTTTCTTTTTTTGTTTCTAAATTTCTTTTTGCTTTCTCTCTTATTGTTTTCGTTTTGTGTTTAAATTTAAAATGAATTATTGCGTGGTTTCTTATTACCTAACTACGGACTCACGTTTACTTCACATACATACATACATACATACATACATATATATACATGTACACACATGTATATAAACGCACATACATATATACATGTACATATACATACATACATATTTATATAATGTATATGTATATATGGGCGTGTGTATATATATATATATATATATATATATATATATATAGAGAGAGAGAGAGAGAGAGAGAGAGAGTGAGAGAGAGAGAGAGAGTGAGAGGGGAGAGAGAGATTTATGTATGTATATATCTATGTGTGTATTTGCTTGTTTGTCTGAATGCTTACATCTGTATATAGGCGCATATATATATGTTTATGTCCGCTTATATATACATACATATCCAGACATACATATATATATAGGTGCAGGCATGGTTGTGTGGCTAAGAAGCTCGCTTTGTAACCTCATGGTCTTCGGTTCAGTCCCACTACGCGATACCTCGAGCAGACATCTTCTGTTATGGTATCAGCTCGCCCAGTACCTTTGCCCTAAATTTGGTAGACGAAAAGTGTGTGGAAGCTCGTCGTATACATGTGTGTGTCCCTCTCAACCGCTTCATAAACAGTATTGGTTGATTCATGTCCTCGTAACTTAGCAGTTCGGCCTAAGGAACCGATAGAATAAGTACCAGACTTCGATTTGTTCAACTAAAACATTTCAAGGTGGTGACTCCACCTGACCGCTGTCCCTCAACAAAAAGCAAATAAAAGGTAAAAAAAAAATTTAAAGGACACACAAGCGCGCGCACACCCACCCCACCCTCCATATGATGCGTGTGCGCGCGCGCGTCTTTTGTTTTCCTTTAAACACTTTTCTTTCGTACTCAATGACAAATAAGAAACATTGATTAAAAATTTGGGTGATTTTCTAATATTATTCGTAGCCAGTATCGAAGAATTATTTTGTGGTGTCTTCAATATTGTTTGAAGGTCGTGGAATCTCCTCGTATCGCAAACGAAAAATGAAGATTCTGTCATTTCTTACTGAACAACCGACACAAACGGTTTGTTTTATAGTGTGATTAAATATTTGTATGTACATTAACTCACTCTTTCCATCAAATCGACGTTGCCTGAACAGATGCACGGTGTACCACTCGTCAGATGTTGAAGTGATTACAGAGAGAGAGAGAGAGAGAGAGAGAGAGAGAGAGAGAGAGAGAGAGAGAGAGAGAGAAAGCAATTTGGGATGGAGTGAACACAACGCCCCAGGGTATATCAATCCCCAGCTTGTGTCCTCTTAGCACCACCCTTGGTACCATGACTCATTTCAGGGTTCCCTGATCCTCATCCATAGCTACTTTGAAGCAAACTCCGCTGGCTCCGTAGCCAGCTTGATGACATTCCATACATACAATATTCATGTCAACCCTTAAAATGGTCAACTCTATGACAAAGCA
The DNA here is from genome assembly GCF_001194135.2 of Octopus bimaculoides. Taxonomy (NCBI): domain Eukaryota; kingdom Metazoa; phylum Mollusca; class Cephalopoda; order Octopoda; family Octopodidae; genus Octopus; species Octopus bimaculoides. The sequence goes on along the minus strand of NC_068995.1, from coordinate 57,766,556 downwards.
ATCAAATTTTTGCACATCCTAATACACACACGTGCACACCGCCTCAGTTAACATTTATATCTATTCAATACATTCTTTCTTACACGTGTTTCTTTAATGAATTTGTGTAACGAACGTAGCATTAGCCTCAAGACAATTCATAGCAGTTCGGCAGATACGTCATTCCACGGAAATTTCTATATATTTTATATTTTCTTTTACTTTGACTCTTTTGCTCGTGGTGGTCATCCTGAAGCATCGACTTAAGAGTTTTAGTCGAATAAAATGAATTTATTACCACAGCATGCGTTAGTGTAATCACGCTTTCGACAACCTTAACTATGGAACGAAGAACATCATCAGAGTCCGCAACACAAATGTAAAACAATGTTATGAAGTAAATTGAAACAACAAAACAGAAATAAGAAATTTATGATACATGAGACTTATGTGAGTTACACGATTCAGTTAATATTAATCTGCGAAAGTTGCTCTGGACGATAAATTGTGGATGATGTTAAGGAAAATATCTTGCGGTATTTAGATTTATATCTTCATGCACTGAGTTCAAACCCCGTCCAGGTTATCTCAGCAGTATTTGCGCCCAAAATGTAACGAAACTTTGCTTTGAACCTTCCTGGGTTGACAAAATAAAACCCGAAAGAAATCCTTGATTATGCAACAATGACACCATTTCTGGCCGTCTGCATATATTTGTTTCAAATTTTGACACAAGGCTGAAATTTGGAGGGTGGAGTAAGTTGATGCCATCGAACCCATTGCTCAACTAGTACTTATTTTATCGGCCCCGAAAAGATGAAAGGCAAAGTCGACCTCGGCAAAATTTGAACTCAGAACGTAAAGATGGATGGACCCTATGCATATATTTAAAATGTCAATATTTATTCGTCGACCATAATACAATCACAGTATAGACTTCTAACCAACGGGAATTGCAACGTAATTTCAATCTCTCGTAGATTAAATCATTTAAACTCCCTTCTCTTACGTCACTAATATCTTTAAAGTCACAAAAATATCTCATCCTTCTCTTCCACCCTACAGATTGTATGATTTAAGGCCTATTTAAATAATCAATATTAATTTGCATAAAATTACTGGACTTGTATGGGCCTGTCTGCACCCCAGCGAGAAAGAGAAACACATGGTGTGTAAAAATAACCTTTTTTTTGTAAATATATATATATATATATATATATGTATATGTATGTATGTATATAATTTAGATATTTCATACTTACTACTAAAGTAAATTACTCTACTTACGTACTCTTGAGTTGGATAATAAAGTAAAGTATGAACAGTAGGATTATTAGAAGATATATTTTGCTATTTCTGTTTATGTCTTGTTTTTTTTGTGTATTTTTGTGATTGTTTTTTTTTTAGATGATTTCTCATCTAAACACACAAGTCTGCGGCTAAAACGAGATTTCTTTTGTGCTTTTGGTTTTTGCCGTTTTTGTTTTTGCGACCAACATATAACCAGCTGTTACCTATAATACTGCCTCTGTCTCGGAGAGCAGAGTCTATGCTGGGATGTGATAGGAAGATCTGCACCAGCTGCAGCAGCCACAGCAGCTAAAGCAAGTTTGTCACCAAGGCAACCAGTACCAGAACCAGCTCCTGTCAGTGGTAACACCTGCAACAACAACAGCAGCAGCAGTATCAACAAAATTAGCAATGACTGCATCAGCTACAGCAACAATAACAATATCAGAATGAAGGAGCAAGGAACTCTTAAATGGTCTCTCGATTTGCTAGAAGAAGCAGCTTAATTTCCTTCAGTCCATATCATGTTGCCTTAAGGCAAATTGTTAGTCAATAGAGTGTACGATAATTCCTTGTGGTATTTCTTCAAGTCCTCTCCGCTCTGAATTTTAATCCCACCGAAGTTAACTTTGCCTTTCACCTTTTCCTGGCCAATAAAACAGAGAACTTGGTTAGACCAGACCAGATCAGACTATAAGACGTAGAATGGCGGAATTGTTTGAGCATCGTAACAGATGTTCTGCAGTTTTTGTTCCAAGCTTTTTCCGTAAGATGTCAGTTCAGTTTTCCATCCCACCATACTTTTCTTCAGGAAACAAGTTACATTCTTCGCAATTCCAAACAGATCTAAGCACTCGATGACCTTCGAATGTGGAATCATGTCATAAGCTTTGCGATAGTCAATTCAGGCCATTCCCAGATTTGTTCTCCTTCGTTTACAATCTTGCATTACCATTTTGTCTATCAATAGTTGATCTTTGGTACCTCTGCATCTCCTTCTACAACCTTTTTGTTCTAGCAGTAATATATCGTTCTCATCAAGAAATTTATTCAGTTATTCTACAATTTATTATTATTATTATTATTATTATTATTATTATTATTATTATAGCGTGTTTCACTTCACTACCGAGCGCAGCTGTGTGCCTTGGGTATGTGCTGTGGTTTGCTGCGATGCTTTTATGGTTACTGTATTGAAAGTGTTTTGCGTAGGATGTGTGCAGTGCCCAGTAGTGCAATTTTCTGTATGTTATATATATTTGTAAGTCCTGGTGTTTTTGTTATGTATTTGTCTGAATATTTTTTTTATTATACCTAAGGCGCCTACTATGATAGGAATTGTTTCTGTTTTTAGATTCCACATTCGAGTTACCTCTATTTCCAGGTCTTTGTACTCTGAAAGTTTTTCCATACACAGACAGACAGACAGACAGACAGACAGACAGACAGACAGACAGACAGACAGATAGACAGACAGATAGATAGATAGATAGATAGATAGATAGATAGATAGATAGATAGATAGATAGATAGATAGATCCGCATAATGCATCTATGTACTTACAGCCAAATATACATACATATTCAATGATTGTCCATAGATGCAGCGTGGCAAATCTCCAGATAAACTATTATAAAACAGCCGATAAAAAGACACTAACACTGCCGTCACCACTTCCACCACACCACCGACAACGACAACAACAACAAAACAACAAACAACGTGGGAAAGTAAGTCATCAGCAACAGATGCAACGTTCAGTCGCAATCTCAACTTTTCGTCGGCATTCTCACTCATTGGCTTAGAATTTCTCTTGTTTTAACTTTTGTCACTTTAGTTTCCGAATGTAAGTGTGCAGGCATGTATCTTTTATCAGGATATAGGTTTTTCCCCTTTCTCTGTTCTCACGAATTTCTATTACTTTCACCCTTTCCCACTCTTTCTCACTCTTTTAATCACACAT
>NC_068995.1:57759048-57762731 GCF_001194135.2 Octopus bimaculoides | reverse complement strand
TATATATGTATGTATTCATATATATATAATTCGATTAGAGGTTGTGTTAACTTCATGAAGGGATGGTGCCATCTCAGGAAATACTGGTTCAATACCTAACATTTTGGGGGACTTAATTTCCTTAAAATAAAAGATAGATATATAAGATCATATAGTTTATATTCATATGAAAGAAGCAAAAGAAAATGGAATTTGGGAAGTTAATAATTGTTTATTATTAACAGCAAATTAATCAACTTCACTTTGCTGTAAATAATAAACAATTATTAACTTCCTAATCTCCATTTTCTTATGTATGTATGTATGTATACTTATGCGTACTTACAGGCAGATAGGTAAGTAAAATGAAAGATGTATAGCTTTGTAGCTACATAGGTGTACATAGCATTAAGAGAGATAGGCACATAGAAGGCTGACTCACTGGATGGATGTGAAAATACGAAATTATACGGAGGACTACCTGTGCATTTATACCTATAATATACTATGTATATTATACAATATACGTAAGTGCGTGTGTCCTCATGTTTGTTTGAGAGAACGTATGCGTATTCACGAGTTCCTATGTGCGATTGTCTATTCTGGAATATACACGAATATGTACGCCAGAATATGAAATCTCTCCTCCCCCCTGTGCTGAACGGTCATCCTTCATACGCTGTTCTAAGCCATTAGACACATCAGTCCTCCAGATGGTCGACCCATAACAGCTGTGAAGCCATTGCCACGCACAACTATCCACACTTTCACATATACATGCAAATACATACATGCATATATATATATATATATATATATATATATATATATATACATACATATTTGCATGTATATATATACATATATATATGTATACACACACACACACACACATATATATATATATAGATTGATTGATAGATAGATAGATAGATATTTAGATAGACAGACAGTGAGATAGATACATATGTAGGATATATATATGTGTGTGTGTGTGTGTGTGTGTGTGTGTGTGTGTGTGCATATGTATGCATGTGTACGCATACAAACATGTCACTTTATTACAGCAACAGCAGCAGTAACAACACAGCAGCAACAGCAACAACAACAACAACAGCAGCCATTTGGCTTTTGTCGAGCAACAATTTAATAATCTGTCATTTTTACGTCTGAACTGTAAAATGGGGCGAAAGTGGAAATTTATGTCTTCAATCTCTCTGTCTTCAGAAGGTTGCTTAATATTAAATACTCGAAAGGCAATGAGATATAAGGAGATATTAGTAGATATCAAATGCTATACACTCGCACACACACTCATTTCGACTTACATCTGTATATATACGTATGTAGTACACAGACACACACACAGACACAAACACAAGCACACACACTTATATGCAATAAGTACAAAAGTGGAATTTAAGGCATTAATGGTATTACGCGTAATCCTTTAGTTACATACGTTTCGACACTACATGGGATATATACTACATGGGATATATACTTCATGAATATATATGTAAATAGGATTTTATAATATTACAAGAAGAAAATTACGATATTACAACATATGACATGTAAACCATGTTCATCCCATCATATATATATATATATATATATATATATATATATATATATATATATATATCCACGAAAATATATGGGCAATATTAGCATATTTTGCTGTTGCAGGCCGTGGGTCATGGCCAGTGGATTTTCGTACAAATGGCAATGGATTTAGAGTCAAAATAAACAGAAGATTGTCAGCTTGCAACGTTCTCGTTTAAATATGAAAAACTTCAGAGACAATCGTTCCCCTTTCAGTCACAGATGTGACGATTGTTGAGAGTTCATCGTGAAGCTTTCGACGACAGCAACTGAAACAGCTTGTATTTTTGCCAGCCGTCGTGTCTTTGCTCGAGTGGCGAATGGAGTGAAACGCTTTTCGGTAAAGAAGCCACATTGTCACAAGGTTCCGGCGGTCATTTCTAACTTCAGATAGGACACATTTTCAGGGCATCTCCGGCAGTCGTTCAGGGTATACCAACACGCTCTTCTTTCTACCGGCCTGCTTGCCAGTGACTACATTGTTAGACTGCTCGAAATAGCAGGCAAATAACCCTCAAATCATACTCTCTTGTTCTAAATAACTAAAATATACATTAGATAAAGTCGTCCTACATACCCGCAGAAGAATTATGACATATTCAAGGCTTTGATCATAAGTTTTGCTTGCCTCGAGATTTACGCTGTTAGCTGTGGTATCACTTCTAGACTCTCTAAAATAATTCCTAGATAATGTCCTAATATTTAATTCAAACGACTGTGTGTTCTCATTTCGAAATTGTGTCAATGAAAGACAAAACAAATATATCTATAAATATTTAACATTTGACTAAAACATAACTTTCGCAGTCTGACAGTGCCTCAATAATTATTTTGACACAAGGGCAGCAATTTTGCGCTGAGTGAAGGAATTTCACCAATTATATCGATTCCAGTGTTCAACTGGTACCTATTTTATTGACTCCAAAAGAATGGAAGGCAAAGGCGATCTCGATGGAATTTAAGATCACAACGCAAGGAACCGGAAGAAATGCCGCTAAACATTTTGTTTAACTCGCTAACGATTCTGTCAGCACATCACCTTAATAGTTTCAAATTTTGGCACAAGGCCAGCAACTTTAGGGGAAGTGGATAAATCGATTACATCGATCCCAGTGTTCAACTTATTCTTCGACAAAATATCTGAGCTCGGAACATAAAGAGCCGGAGGATATGTTTGCTAAGCATTTTGTCCGGTGCATTAACGATTCTGCCAGCTCGCCTCCTTTCACTTCCTAAATAATGAACGTAGTAAGTATATATACACACATATACTCACGCGCATTCACGCACGCACACACGCACGCACGCACACACACACACACACACACACGCACGCTGTTTGTTAACAACAACCCCAGACGTCGCTCTCGTTTGTTCCCCTCATTTTTACGGGTCGGGGTGGATACCCATGGCTCTGTTCCTCTATGACGCTGCTGCACCTAAATCTACTGGATTCACGCTGCATTTCTTTCAGCTTTAATCTTCTCGGCTGATCTCTTAGTCGAATCGATTCTCACGCATTCCCAATCTTCTCCTGACCGATATTCTCCCCAAAAAATAACAGCCTCAAGAAATTCGAAACCAACTTCGTTTTCATTGATTCCACGACATTGATACAAGCAACAGTCAATGATGGCGAAGGTCATCAAATATTGATGTTATGTTTCTATAGTCATATAGATGCGTTTGTGCTTTGTGTGCAGGGATAGATGCGGAGATACAATGCTATAGCTACATATACATGCATACAAACATATACACATTATGTGTGTGCATGTGTATATATATATATATGTGTGTGTGTGTGTGTGTGTGTGTGTGTGTGTCTGTCTGTCTGTTAGTCACTCTACACACATACACATACACACGTACATGAATATATGCATGTACATGAATACACGCTAACCAGAACTAACATGTACAAAGCGAAATATTTGAAGCACGGAAAATAATGCAATGAGACAGTGATATTTTGATGCGTACAGACACGTCTATTGTTCGCCGATGTATTTACGCGATACTTAAGCATATGTGTGTGTTTGCATGTGTAGGCAGGTATATATACATATATACATATATATATATATATATATATA
>NC_068995.1:57757561-57758579 GCF_001194135.2 Octopus bimaculoides | reverse complement strand
ACATACATACATACATACATACATACACACACATACATACATACATACATACACACACATACACACATACATACACACACACATACATACATACATACATACATACATACATACATACATACATACATACACGAACGCCTAAGTGAGTATTGAATGACTCATGAAACGAGTGCTGTGTAAAGGCCTCTCCAAAACATAGAACAACACCAGCGAAACATTCCTGGCGCTTGTCGTGAGACTGCCGAATGGAAAATCGTCTGCGAGGGACCTGATAGTAAGCTCCTGGTACAAAAAGCTCACGTTCTTACGACTCTGTTTAAAAACGCAATGGACGCTGAGTTGGACATACCAGAGATACAGACGGTTGCACGGACTATTGTTATCGCCAAGAACAAAGGGACCTATGTGGCCAAAATGTAAAGGAACCATAACATGCCTGAATATTGTGTACAAACTGTGCACCGGGTCGTCTGAATATGTTTCTGTACGCTGAGTGGCAAGCAGATGGTGGTATAACCGATGAACAAGAAGGAGAAACGAAAGAAGTCTGGGTCTGTGCTGAATAGTTCCACCTGAGCAAAGCTCTCCTTAAGGAAGTCAAGCAACATCACCGTAGTCTTTCAACGATAGGGCTTGACTTCAAGGAGTTTATGTTTCATTCCTTGGATGATAGAATCGCTACACTTTGCCAAAGTATCAGCTGCTATAGTGAATGCTATTGAAGAACTGACCACAATATGGTCCACACACATTTCAATGACCATAACTAAAGCAACACCTATCCTTACAAACAGAATTAAGCTTTCAACAAGCATATTCGAGGGTGATAGTTTAAACTTGAATGATCTGATGAAGTGCGAGGTTCATCGAATTGTTTGCAGAGAAACGCAGAGCCCTGAATGTAAATGTTCCATAACTTCTGTCATTTGCTCAATTTCCGACCTCTCTTTCCATCCATATTGCCATTTAATTCTTTTGTTGTCACTATATATATATATATATATATATATATATATAT
>NC_068995.1:57754883-57757407 GCF_001194135.2 Octopus bimaculoides | reverse complement strand
GATAGAGAGAGAGGGAGAGAGAGAGAGAAAGAAAGATAGAGAGAGAGAAAGAAAGATAGAGAGAGAGAAAGAAAGATAGAGAGAGAGAAAGAAAGATAGAGAGAGAGAGAGAGTGAGAGAAGGGGGATATATAAATAGATAGATAGGTAGGTAGATAAACAGATATATGCATGTGTGTCCTTGTTTGTATACGTCATACGGTGATTTAGCATAGTCGTTAAAACGTCGGATTACGTGCTCTGTGATAATCGATCCAGCGACCTGCGCTCTAATGAGTTCAAATCACTCCCAGATCAACATTACTTTTTTATCACAAGGTCGTTTAAATAACAGTTAAGTACTGGAATCGGTTTGCACACACATATATATATACATTTGGGTGTACGTATGTACGTACGTACGTATGTATGTATGTATGTATGTATGTACACACACACACACGTACTTATGTATGTACACACACACACACGCATATATTTATTTATACACATTCATATATACAGAAATAGAAACCTACATAACTAAATGAATGAGTATATTTATCTATATAAGTGTGTGTATATATTTTATGTGTGCGCAAATATGTAGAGAAGTCGAGCTCCCACACAACGCGACTAATAGACACAGATTAACAGATAAACAGCATTCGGATAGTACATGGCTCGGAAGGTGTAACGGAGCATGACTGAAGTGATTTTCGGTTTCACCTGAGCGCAATTGTAAAGGAACAGGGAGGAAAATGTAAACTAATGAAAAAGATGGAGATGGAAGAAGAGGTGTGGTCAGAGATGTATAGAGCGAGTGGGAGACTTCATTAATTAGTCAATATTTCCGCATGAGGTGCACGCTAGTTGGTCATCAACAGAGCGTGACAGTAGAATGTATCATGCAGACATCGTTTTGTTTGAACGATGTGGATGGATGTTAAGGATAAGAGGTGGTTTGAGTGGAAGATAAGAGGATTAATGGCAGTGTTGCTGATATTCCTGGTTGTTGAGTTAGAGCATGAAGGATTATTATTTTGCATCTGCTTTATATATATATATATATATGTGTGTGTGTGTGTGTGTGTGTGTGTGTATGTACGTGTGTATGTGTGTATGTGTGTTTGTATGTATACATATATTTGTTGTTGATGTGCTGTGTTCTTTTTTTTTCTGTTTCATACAAGTAACGTGGTTGTTGATGTAGGTAAAAACTGTTGCTGTTTTATTGTTGTTGCTGTTATTACTGACGTCACTGTTGCTGCTGAAATGCTTTATCGGTCGCCATTTTGTTAAGGTAATCTAACGACGTACAACGGCGACTTTTTTCCATTTTTTCATTTTTTTTTATCCCTAACCGCCCGTATTAATTGCTTCTTATATTCAGACGCCGGATGCTCTTCATGTTGCTGTTGTTGATGCTGTTTCTTACTGTTGTTGATGCTTTCGTCGTCGTTGTTATTAATTTAATGTTCTATTTTCCGCCATTTTCAGTGAGTTTATCATGGCAGTACAAGTCTCACCTTTGAATAAAACCTTGCTACTAAATGTTCTTCGTGTTATTTTTGTTGTTGCCGTCTCTAATGTTATTTCATAGCAGTTTATTATTGTTTTTATTTTATTGGGGAGGGAATTACTGTTCGTTTGTATTTGCTTTTGTTTTCAATTCTTGTTATAATTGTTGTTTTATCACCGTTACTGATATTGTTGTCGTTGTTAACGCCATAGTTGTCATTTGGCAGACTTTCGCAGTTACTGCAGCAGCAGCAAGCGTTTCTGTAGAGTGTAGCCGCATTTGTTGACGCATTTATTATTCCTGTTCTTGTTGATGTGACTGACTTTATTCTTTTTTTTGTTTCAAAAATCATCTTTTGTTTTCTTTTCTTTTACTGCATTTGTTATTGTTGTTGCCGCGTCTGTTGATATTGCTGTTATTATCGTCCTCATCGATGTTGTTGTTGTTGTTATTTATATTATTCTGCCGCCTCTTCTTATTGAATACACTTCAGCTCATAAACACTTTGCAGCTCAACACTACACACCAATGAAACGCTCGTTAAATATGCACTGTCTTTACTATCTACAGTCATAAAATTGCCTACTCTCTCCTTCTCCCTCCCGCACTCTCTTTCTCTCTCCCACTCTCTCTCTCTCTCTCTCTCTCTCTCTCTCCATCTCCCCTCCCTCTCTTTCTCTTTGTGTATATATATTTTAGTTTCAAGGAAGTGTTAGTTTTGTCAAGAACTTTTGGCGATATGTTTCGTGCCATCTCTTATAACCTGTGACTTCACCAGCAATCACAGTGTCTTGTTGATGCTCCTCGTGGACCTCTTGTCACTGTTGTTGTAGTCTTTATTTCTTTTATCCTGTTGCGATCGATTAATGGCTCAGTTAAAGAAGGAAGGGCAAAACACGTGACTATTTTTCCTGCGTTCGAAAACCAGTAGCGAGGAAGATAGAAATTGTCCACGTTTCCGAATGTTTGCTACAGGGGGGAATGCACTGAAGGTACCAAAAGGGTTAGGATATATATATATATA
>NC_068995.1:57752626-57754798 GCF_001194135.2 Octopus bimaculoides | reverse complement strand
TGTGTGTGTGTGTGTGTATGTATACTCTTTATTCTCCTGTCTCGTCGATTCATCTGAAACCAGACAATTTTAAAGAATAACGACTAAAAACTGAAATCGTGGCATCACTGTCTTTCCCATGCTCGTAACTGAAGGAAACGGGCGCCATCTGGGAAGAGAATCTCAGCTGGGTGACTAATTGATCATGCCAAGAACATTCTTCTCTTCTACACGTTTACAAATCAGCAGAAAAAGAAATAAAATAAATGGTGCAATGCCATCCATTCGGAATTGATATCAATTCCGCTTAGAATCTTTGTGAAAGACCACTTGTTCAAAGAAAGCCTCTTTCAACGTTAATTTTTCTAGAAAGAGCTTACTAACACATGTTCCATAATCCTGTTAAGGCTCTGAAGATGAAATTGGTTACAATAAAAGAATGGCATTGATGTTAGAAACAAACACAAAAACAACAACACAAAAACTGAATAAAACACAACGAACAAACTCTGAATGGAATTTGTTAATATTTGCATACGTTAGTATACACACACACACACACATACATACATACATACATACATACACACACACACACATACACACAGATACCCACACATACATACATACACATACACAAACGCGCGCGCACGCGCGCATGTATATTCTGTTGTGCGTTTCAGCCCTAAAGTCGAGAGAGAGAGAATGAGTGAGATCAACTACATAGATATATGTATATATACACATGTATGTAGATATATATGCATATATCTATGTATATTTGTGTGTATATATATACATACGCACATATGCATATATATATGCATGTGTATGTGTGTGTGTGTGTTTTTGGATTGTTATTGATCTGACCAACGGATCCATTATGTTTAACTAAATCTATAACGAAAGCCTTTCCAGCCGACGCCATCCCATCGTAACTTTCTCAGACACGGTGTGTCTAGAATTACATAATCCAGCGTCTCCGTTATTAAGGCTGCAAAACATCATATGAAGGAGATTTGACTGCTATGTCAAGCAGTTCAAGTGACAGCATAAAGGCTTCTCCTTCGACCCCAAATCAATCAGTCTATGTATTCATATGTATATCTGAGGCGGGGATGGGGGCTGAAAAGTTCCTGGCTTTAAAGGTCTCGCGAAAGGCCTAATTGGAAGCCCAACCTTCCGAGTTCTTTTACAGGGCTTAGAAAACTGAAGGACCGCTACACGCAATTACCACTCAAGTTTCTCTGCTCATTCCACTATATTTTGCGACACAGATTTGGTGTTCTTCGTCGATGCAAAAATGAAAATATATTCCAAAAAGCGTTCAACAATTTTAGCAAGAAACTACGTTTTTGAAATATAATTCCTTAAATGCAGTTTTCTAATGTTTTGATATGAATGACTTGATTATCAATAGGCAACTCCGAATTTCCAACTTTGTTTGTAGAAATCCCATTGGAGATAACGATTTGAAGGGTTCCATGGAATAATGATTTGAAGAGTTTGATGCGTAATGAAGAATCATGCTGCTAATTAGTTGATTGGTTTAATGTTAACGAATTGACTAAAATAATAACAATGGTTTCAAAGTTTGGCACGAGGCCAGCAATTTCGGGGAAGGGCCTAGATCGACTTCAGTGCTCATCTGGTACTTTATCGACTCCGAAAGGATGAAAGGCAAAGTCGGCCCCGGCAGAATTCGAACTCAGAACGTAAATAATAATAATAATAATAATAATAATAATAATAATAATAATAATAATAATAATAATAATAATAATAATATAAAAGCTGAGTGAGGTGTGACAAAGTTTGAGGATTTTAAACAGGTGTTTAGCTATTGGAAATAAACATGTTTCCGTGTCACAGCTATTATTTTGGCGACATCAAATACGGTAAAAATCTGATATAGGATCATACACCTGAATAAGATGATCTCTTTTACACAATCGTTTCAACCATCTAATCTCTGTTTCTTTGACTCAGGTATTTTCACTTACTAAGCACAGTCGACACATTCACACTTACATGTGTGTGTGTGCGAATCGCACACACACATGCACGTACACGCGCGCACACACACACACACACACACGTATATCTATGTTTGTTTGCAAGTGAGTATTATATGTATATGCATGTTTATACGTGTATATATATATATATATATATATATATATATATATATAT
>NC_068995.1:57750460-57752616 GCF_001194135.2 Octopus bimaculoides | reverse complement strand
GGGTTTGTACGTGAATAAAACGCTACTCCAAACTCAGAGTAATGATGGAGTATGGCGATAAGCTTTCGATCATAGGAAAAAAAAACCATTTAGCTTCAGCATCTAAATCAACTTTTATATTTTATTGTGAATCTCAACACAAACTCAAGCGGGTTCCAGTCTGGGGAGTCAGGTGGTCAGATGCGAGGGGTGATGTGGTCGCAGAAGTTGCCTGACAGCCATGACTGTGTTCGGCAGATTGTGTGGCATTGTGCAATCATGGGCCAGACATAGGGTCTTCCAAAGTCACCCTCTATATATACATATATTTTTGCATGTGTGTATGTATCTGTGTATATATGCTTGTGTGGGTTAGTAGCGAAAGAAATAGGGAGCGATCATCGGTGTATGAATGGTTTTTCTTAATATGAGACTGTTGTTAATACATCTCCTCCAATGGTTTCGGGCACATATGTTCACAATGATTCACTCGCAGTTTGAATAATTATGGTGTCATCTTCTTAGACATGCGAGAACTTTGTAGAATTAGTCTCTACGTTCATGTCGGGGCAAGAATGTACTGTCTTCAACAAATACACTTAAATCGTAATATAGTTATATGTAATACTGTATACTTCAATTAATATATGCAATGTATGTATATATATATATATATATATATATATATATATATATATATATATATATATATATATATATATATATATATGGATCAAAAGAGTTTGATTCAAAATCGTTGGTACTCTTGAGTTTGATCCATACATGTAATTCCCAATAAATTGGTTGAGTGCCCTTTCGTTTGTCCACTCACTCGTATGTGTGTGTATATATATATATATATATATATATATATGTGTGTGTGTGTGTGTGTGTGTGTGTGTGTGTGTATATATGGGGGCGGGGGTACGTGTTTGTGTGCATAAATGTGCACCTGATTTGTTGTTTACTCTTTATGGCTGCACGTTTCACTTGATTTCTCCGCATCTGAATGTTCGCATCTCTGAGTGTATCTTTCTCCTTCTGACACTTCATCTATTTGCATGTAATGTAGAATTTGGTGAGATATCTACGTCAGCAAAGTCTCAAACTATACTTCTTCAACAAATTCTTTCCTCTATTTACCCTCACCGTTCCTTTCCTCACATTTGGGGGCAAACATTCATCAGACACACCCTCATCTCCTGTCTAGCTGCCATCCCCACCCTCTTAATTACATCCCTCCCCCTACATTGCTCACATAAACTCTATTTCTCAACAACCACAATATTTTTTATACTCTCTATTCCTCTCTCTCTTTCTATATATATATATAAATCAAATTCTTCTTTACCTATCTGTCAAAATGCACACACACACACACACACACACACACATATACGCATGCATACATCCATTCATATGTGTGCGTGTGTAACTTGCCAGGTTTCTCTCTTAGTTTCATGCACACACACTCTTTCTCTTCCTCTCTCTCTCTTCCTCTCTCGATCTATCATTCTTTCTATTTATCTCTTTCTGCCCTATTCCCCCCCTCTCCCCTACCACCGCCTGTTTTCTATCTACACGAGGAAATGACTTGTGAACAAAATGTTAGCTTCTAATCTCGTTCCCACGAGAGAGTGACAGAGAGAGGTGGAGAGAGAGAAGAGGTTAGAGTGCGTATATGTGTGTGTGTGTGTGTGTGTGTGTATGTGCGTGTGTGCACCAGCACGCGTAAATGTGAGAAAGCTGTTGGAATGGAAAGTTGTCCACTTGTCTCCGGCAGCAGTCATGTATCTTCTTCAAACCGTTTCCTTCTTCCAGGTCACTACTTATCTGGACATGGTCTCGACATCTGTCTCACATATCAACCATTCCAACAGACACCTTCTCTCCGTCCCTTTCTCCCTCCTCTCTCTCTCTCTCCCTCCTCTCTCTCTCTTTCTTTCGGAAATCCTCTTTATCTCATTATACATATACGTGTATGACCGCCCGTGTGTGTATATGCTTGAACGTACATACGTACATATGTGTATATATTTATACGTATGTGCATCTTTGTACATGAGTATTTTTGCAAATAAGTGCGTATATGTATGTATGTATGTATGTATGTATGTGTATCTATGTATGTGTATGTACGTATGTATATATATATATATATATATATATATATATAT
>NC_068995.1:57749382-57750286 GCF_001194135.2 Octopus bimaculoides | reverse complement strand
TATATATATATATATATAATATGTATACACACACACATGCACATACATATACATATACAGATACTCATATATTTATATACAGAAATGTATATATATATATATATATATATATATATTTATATATATATATGCGTGTGTATGTTTATGTGTATATATAAATACACACACACAATATTTATCTTACTTTCGCTCTCTCCTTCGTCGTCGAGGCGATTCCTTCTTTTACTTTTTTCCCAATCTCCTCTCTTCCCAACTCGGACGCATCCCAATATCATTTTGGTCAACAGCACCCTTACCTGCCATTCGTTTATTTCCATCATTTCTGGGACGCAGATACTTATCGAATGGTCAGCAAACAATTTTCACTACGAGCCCCAAATCTTAGAATAATCAGCCCATGCAATCAGGACAGACCAATCAGTGTAAACCATTTCTTTGGAATCAAACAGTTCCTTCAACTACAATATTTATCATTGTGGCTCTGTTTACCAATGCTGCGATGGAGAATCTCTTTCATGCTTTCATAAAGTTCATTACAAGCTTTTTATACATACAGTCACACATATCTATCTATCTATCCTTATATGCATACATACATACATACATACATACATACATACATATATATCAGAATCTTGGAAAGCGTTCACACACACATGCACACACACACATACACACACAGACACACACAGACACACACACACATACACACATAACTGCCATGATTTTTCAATCCCATTTTTCTTCTAGTTATACATATATATATATATATACACACATACATACATACATACATACATACATACATACATATGCGTGTGTGTATGTATCTACGCGGGCACCAAGCACATGTGTATTTGCTGATATGATTATACCATAAATAATAGTTATTAATAATGCAATG
>NC_068995.1:57744432-57748671 GCF_001194135.2 Octopus bimaculoides | reverse complement strand
GGTCATCTGAAGGGACGAAGCCATTGTCTGACGGTTGCATTGCCATAGCGTCCAGCCAGCCAGCCTGCCAGCCTGCCAGCCAGCCAGCCGTCCGGTCGGCCGGTCGGTCGGCTTACCTGTGTAGCAGGACGGGGTGCGATTCGGGGTGGATAGGACGTTGAGAGGAGAGAGGCGGCGGGAGACGGAAGGGGCGAAAGAAAGACCACTAATGAAATAGTTGTAGGTGTTGGTGTAGTATACGCGCACGCGCGAGACTATGTGTGTGTGAGAGAGAGAGAGAGAGAGAGAGAGAGTGAGTGAGTGAGTCAGGGTGTGAATGAATGAATAAATAAGAGAAGGATGAGAAAAAGAGAGTGAGAGAGAAAGACAAAGAGAAAGTGAATAGAAAACAAACAAGGATATATATTTTATATATTATCATATATATGTTATATAGGAAATATATATATATATATAATCATATATACATTATATAATATGAAAACATGGATGCGTAGACACATACACACATATGTGTATGTGTGGGGGGATATATAATATATAGTTATATACATAAATATATACAAACACACACACACACACATATATACTTATATATATGTGTATGTGTGTGCGTATGTGTGTATATAAATATGATATATATATATGTATATATATATAGTATATATACATATGTATATATGTATATATACACACATATATTCATATGTATACATTACATATATATAGACACATATACACACATAGATGTATTTAAAAAGGGCGAAAGACAGAGAGAGAGAAAGGGAAAAGATAGGCAAAAAAGAAAGGAAAGAAACAGCGAAAGAGATTGGGAAAAGGATGAGAGAGAGAGAGAGACAGAGAGAGAGAGAGAGAGAAAGAGAGAGAGAGAGAGAGAGAAAGAGAGAGAGGGAGGAGAAAGAAACAGAAAAGGGAAGGAAAAACAAGATGTAATGAAGGAAAGAAAGAAAGCGAAAAAGAGATTTTAAGTCATGGGCAGCAATTGTGGAGTTTCCATGACAACTGAAAGTTTGTTTGTTATTGCCGGCCGGCTGACGACACCGAAAATGATGATGATGATGACGATGATGATGATGGTCGTGGTGATAGTGATGGAGGCGCTGTTGCTGCAACTGCTTCTGATGCTGATGGAGATGATGGTAATGATGATGACAAAGACAATAACGTTGGCGGTGATGGCTGCTTTTGCTTTTGTTGTTGTTGTTATTATTATTATTATTATTATTATTATTATTATTATTATTAGAAGTAGTAGTAGTAGTAGTAGTAGCGGTATGAAGAACATAATGAGGATGATGCAAAGAGTGGTGCAATGATGAAAACTGGGACGATTTTGGTGAGGTTAACGACAAAGATGATCCCCGAGACGTCGATTACGACAATGGCGACGACGATGATGTAGGTGTGGATGATGACGATGACGATGATGGTGATGATGATGACGGTGGTGATGGTGATGATGATGACGATGATGATGATGTCACTGGACACGGACACAGGACACTGACTAAACTTGTTTTGTTATCTATTGACCATGGTCCGGTTTGAAGGCAGCCAGGGATTGGTGAGTGTGGGTGTGGTGGTAGCAGTGGTGTGAGGGTGGGCGTCCATTGCTGGGATGGATGTTATGATGGTGATGATGATGACGACGACAAGGATGTGGTGACGTCACTCATGCTGTTAATGGTGGTGACGAAAGGGAGGGGGGAGTCAGTAGTTTTAGATAGACAAGCAGATTGACCAACAAACAGGCGGGCGGAGAGGCAGATACACACACACACACACACACACATATATATATATATATATATACATATATAGATAGATAGATAGATAGAAAGACAAATAGGTAGATGGAAAGAAAGACAGACAGACAGACAGATAGATAGGTGGTGGTGGTGATGATGGTGGTAGTGGTGTAAGTGGGTGTATTGCGGTGATGATGTTGGTGATGATGCTGATGGTGGGTGGGATGGTGGTGGTTGTGAAGATGCTGTTAATAGTGGTGGTTGTGACGGGAGTGATATTTTGTGGTGATGCTGGCGGTGATAATGTTGGTGGTGGTGGTGGTAGTGGGAGCAGTGTTGATGCTGCCTCTACTGCCTCTACTGCTGCTACCGCTACTTCTGCTGCTGCTGCTGCTGCTGCTGAAATATTGCAGTGGTATTCAAAATGGTAAATTGATGAGGTTGATGTCTCTGCTGCTGATGATGTTGATAGAGTGCAGTGCAACTGCACTTTTGGGTGAGATTAAGGAAAAGGGATTCAAATGAGAGAGACACTTGTGTCTGCAAAAGCAGGTTGGTGGGGCTTCGTTCGGAGAACGAGATGGGCGTCAGACCTTCAACTTGTTCATATAAAGATGCTAGAAGTGGCTTCTTGGCTTTCACGCCGAACAGTCGAGGCTGCGAAGTTTCAAATATTACATACACACATACATACATACACATACGTACCTACATACACATACGTACCTACATACATACATACATGCATACATACATACATACACATACGTACCTACATACATGCATGCATACATACATACACACACGTACCTACACTTTTGCCTGCCGTCGGCAAATCTCTTTTCCCCCTTCAGTCCGTTTTCCCTCTCTCCTTTCCGACGAAACATCAATCTCTCTCCTTCCACCGAGCGTCCAAGCTAATACGAGTGGTTCCCGACCCTTTTATTCAAATGAGTTTTCCCACGGACCCCTTTTGATATGTTTATCCTTATGTACATATGTACGAGGTGTGATCAATAAGTATCCGGACTGTTGCCATAGTAACGAATTCCGGGTTGGTATCCGGTGTGCTGTATCCGGACTGTTGCCATAGTAACGAATTCCGGGTTGGTGTCCGATGTGTTTGAAGACCACTGCGAATGAGGTCCTCCTCGGGTTTTGTTAAAATATATCTCTAGGGAAGGTCACATAAAACCAGAGGTGCAGGAAATGGCATGATATGTTTTGGTGATCTTTCACTTGATCTTGATATCATGGTGTTCCCACATTCGAGATCCTGGGACCCACACTGGCGCTGGATATCTTGCCATGGCTTGACTCGGGATCATCGCAGTGAAGTGGGGAGCCCTATTGGGCCTAAAACTTGAGGTGGTGTAATCGCCAGCGAGGAAATATTAGTTCCAAACAGGAATTTGTATATCATACTTTATGTAGATACATTGTATGAAAGCCATAATACGGCGATAGTCGTCTTGAGAAACACCCCATATAGATGTCTGATGCTGCAAGAAGTATCAGTAACAGGCGAAAGAGGTCCAGCAGCGGCGGTGAAATTGCCAGATCCCAGGATTTCAGAGTATTTGCACGTCATCCGTTGCAAGAAAATCGGGAATATATTTTGTACTTTATAAGCCTACGTCGATAAATTATATATCAATTGAAACGTCGATAAATTATGTATCAATTAATATATAATTTATCAGCCCTGATTTTGAAGACCTATGATCACAAGCGATCCAACTGTTACCAAGTAATCTGGAGGTTTTCTGTATATGATGTCATGTATCGAGTTACTATATACCATATGAGGGGTATTTTGCTGCTATTTCCTACAAGCTGACAAGGCAAGTAGCTTCATACAGACACACAGAAATCGATTCAACCACATCAAAAATAAATGGCTTCCTACTACTGTAAGAAATCATTATAATTCCATTAATATTGGTAACGCAGAAGCGGCTGAGTTTCTGACTAAATTCCTTCCAGTATATAGTTTCTTAATTCTGTGTTCAAGTCCCCCTTCAGAGCCGACTTTTCCTTTCATTTTCTCTCAGATCGATAACACACGTGCCAATCATGTACTAAGGGTTTGATTCAATTGGCTACACTCCACAGACTTTTGGCTTCGTGCAAAGATGGTGAAATATCAATATTTAAACGACCTTGTCGTAAAAATAACGGCAACTTCTATCAATATTAATTGGTCACATTGTCATAAAATTAAGATATATTTTCTTAACTGGTCACTCCTTATAGACAGATTTAATCTGATCTTATATCATATTTTTTCTATCAGTGTCTAAGACATAGACTAAATATCAAATATAATATTTCTGGCGATACATACATACGTACGTACGTACATACACACACACAAATACATACACATGCACACATACATGCATACATATATATATATATATATATACACACACACACACACATATATATATATATATATATATATATA
>NC_068995.1:57743167-57744013 GCF_001194135.2 Octopus bimaculoides | reverse complement strand
TATATATATATATATATATATATATATATATATATATATATATATGTATATATATACATTAATATATATAGAGAGGGAGAGAGAGAAAGTTAGGGAGGGAAAGAGAGAGGGAGAGAGAAAGAGACAGAGAGAGGTATAGTTAGATATAAATAAAACAGGTTGGGCAAGATATACAAAATGTACATCCATATCGAAATGCAAATAGAGCGAAAGCAAAGACTGAAAATAGTCGGTCGATGAACATTTATATGTAAATACACTGAGTGCAAAGTGGCAAAATATATGACGTATTTCTGAGCCCCCAGAAACAGCTGTCGGGCCTGTAATACCTTATTCTCTCCCCTTCACTTTTTGCGTCTTTGTATTCTGTGTAGGTGCGTCTGTTGATATATAAACATTTATACATAAATGTTCTTCGATTGAATATTTTGTGTCTTTGCTCTCGCACTATTTGCATGTAGATATGTGTATATATCTTATATATCTAGCCCAAGCGGTTTTATTTGTTTATTTGCTTCATAATCTGCATATCTGCTCGCTCGGATTTCTCTTATAGCCATTCCTTACTCCAAGGACTCAGTCTTCGGTAAAGATTTCAGAATGTCAATTCAAATCATTTGAGCACTAAAAGTGTTTTCTGTATTGATCATCTCTCGATCTCATCTGCTGACTATATATATATACATACGCACACACAGACACACACACACTCTCTCTCTCTCACTCCCTCTATCTCTCTCTCATACACACAGACACTCTCTCTTTCTTTCTCTCTCTCTCTCTCTCTCACTCCCTCTATCTCTCTCTCATACACACAGACACTCTCTCTTTCTTTCTCTCTCTCTC
>NC_068995.1:57741029-57741639 GCF_001194135.2 Octopus bimaculoides | reverse complement strand
TATATATTGTGTGTATGTGTGCGTGCGCGCGTGTCTTATAAAGAGAATGGATAGCATCATCAGGATGTGATACTTTTCGAATATCTTCCATACAATACTAGGAAAACTTACTAAAAAAAACTCTGGAGCGCTCAGGGCTTCATTGAAGTATCCTTCCCGAATCTCAAGCCCCCTATTCAAACAACAACCTTATTTACAGAAACACGGACAAACATTCCCCATTGATTTGAATCTCTTGAAATCGATAAGGTATGAATTTGATCGATCAAGCAGACACCAGCCATATGTAACTGTTACTTTTCATTTCTTATCGATCTCGGTGAAAAGAAAAGCACAAAATTATATGACAAAATAATAATCTAAAATAATCTAAAATCCTGAAGATATTTTGTATGAAATAATCTAAAAAGAATATTTATGTTTTACTCCACTTCGGCACAAGTGTGGCTCTGTGGTTGAGAACCATGTGGCCTTGGGTTCAGTCCCACTGCGCAGCACCCTGAGCAAATGTCTTTTACTATAGCCCGAGTCGACCTAAGCCATGCCAGTGGGTTTGGTAGACGGAAACTGAAAGAAATCCTTCGTATATGTACACACACACACACACATA
>NC_068995.1:57740530-57741019 GCF_001194135.2 Octopus bimaculoides | reverse complement strand
CACACACACACACACACACACACACACACACACACACACACATATGTAACCTATGCAGGAGCTATATAAGCACGTGTGCTTGTGTTTGTTTCCCACCGCTGCTAAACAACAGGCGTTGTCGGTATGTTTACATTCCCGTCACTTTGCAATTCGGCAAAACGGATCCAATGGAATAAAGCTTTGAAAATATGTACTGAGTCATTTTGTTCGACTTAACTCTTGCAGGCGGTCCTCCAGCATGACAACAGTCCAATGAATGAAACAAATAAAAGATGAGACGGACGTCACAATATAAACTTTGTTGAAAAGAGTTCGAAACTGGAGCCAGACAAAACAATTCTCAACGAAGAACACAAATACCTAAAAGCTCAATATTATTCATAGGTGGAACCAACAATTTACACCGATTCAATGTTAAATAAATTCATATCTATACCAACACACACACACACACACACACACACACACACACACACACACACACACACA
>NC_068995.1:57739285-57740063 GCF_001194135.2 Octopus bimaculoides | reverse complement strand
TATATATATATGTATGAGTGTGTGTGTATGTGTGTGTGTGTGTGTGTATACGAACCGGGGTGTGTGTGAAATTGCGTTGCTTGATTAATTTCTATGTCCAGAGATATGCACACTAAATACACAAGTCATAAATCAATAGCCATTAGATGGAAATCCAATCGATATGTTTAAACTTAGCGACAAAATAAAGGAGAAAGAAAAAGACAAGAAAGGGTGGAAGGAAGACTAAGAAAAGCAAAAACGGAAAAGAAAGTGTGAAGTTACGTTTTATGAAATAATTTTTTATTACCAACCGAAAAAAACGAAGTCTTTACTGACCAAGAATGTAAGGCCAGTTGTCCCGGTCAAAATACCAAAAGAATCGTTGGATCTCCGATGAAAGGATGAGATCTGTATTTTGTATTTTATGCAGGAAGTCTACCATGCGGATACTATCTCTCTGCAGGTTATTGAACTCGGCCTGATATTGGCGATCTGATAAATGTTGCGAGGGGAAATGATTCAACCATCGAAAATCGAACGTCTGCACTACGGCAGACGAACGAGAAACGAGCCGTGAGTTTCATATAAATCTAGAGTAATTACATGCGGTCTAGTTTCAATAAACTGTGTCGTATTGTGAGTGTCGGGAAGTATGTGAGTTTGTGAAGGTTTATCCTGCGTAATAATTCTGTGTAGCCAATCGGTGACGTAGTCGTGTGACATGCCTTGATTCTTTATGAGTCCAATATAACCAAACGAATATATATATATATATATATATATATATATATATATA
>NC_068995.1:57734520-57738387 GCF_001194135.2 Octopus bimaculoides | reverse complement strand
TGTAAGATTTCAAGCTGAAAAACTATTTGATATCTTTGCCGGATTTTCAGTTGTATTATTTTATGGTTTTGACTGATTTTTCAACGTTTTTGCTTAATAAAGACGGTTTAATGCAGATGGTAGTCAATAAGAGCATTTAACTCGTATTCGGGCGTGATTTGATCTCACAAACTCTTGAGTTAATATAACAGCGTTATATGCACCAGTTCATAAGAAATTCGCATTCCCAACGGTTCTGAAGGTAAGCTTCACACACGCGCGCCCGCATACACACACACGGACATGCACGCGTCCACAACCACGCACACGTGATAACGCACCTAATATTCACACAAAATTCAAACATCACATACACGCATTTCACGAGCATATACAAAATGACGTACATATACATACACTCAAAAGAATACACACACACACACGTACACACACGCACACGTACACACACACACACACACACACACACACACACACACACACACACACACACACACACACACACACACACACACACACACACACACACACACACACACACTTGTACATCGCAACATGGCACCCAAACATTCAAACATACGCAGGTTTGGTCAAGACGGCAAGAAATATTACGCTTCAGATGAATATACCGGAAGTCAGGTGACTACCGGAAATGAATCACAGAACATGCGAAAGGCGATGTAGCCTAGTGAGGGAAGAACCATAGTTGTACGGATAAAAGAGGCTTCCGTGTGCATGAAGCAACTTATTTCTTTCGTTTGGTACAGAATTGCGTAAAGAGGAACCCGAGGCGTTGTTCTCGGAATCTATTTACATTTATCCAGGACTGAATTTAGCCAGGAATTTTCGAGAAAGCAGGAAGTAGCTTCATGTTAAGTTTGTTTTTGGTTCTGCAGAGGAAATCCAGAATCCATCGTGCAATCTCTGCTCTGATTTAGATCTAAGCTGTTATCCAAGGTACAAATAAGAGCGTATCTATATGTATGTATGTATGTATGTATGTATGTATGTATGTATGTATGTATGTATACATATACACATACACACCTACACACACACACACACACACACACATATGTATATATTAGAGGTGTTTATTTTATGTATGTATTCATACACACGTATATATATTCTATATATATACATGTGTATATATGCATATACAGATATGCGCGCGTGTGCGCGCGCAAATGCACCCATAAATGTGCATACCTGTATGTATGTGTGGACATGTATATGTATATATGTAAATGTATTTACATAGATACATACATACACACATGTGCAGTGTACATTCATTGATGTGATGCAGGTGTGGTGGATGTTTTGCTCTTCACAAATATTGTCTCTAAATTTGGGATTCAACGAAACGAGGGAATATCAACCCCCAGCAGCAAGGGCAGATAATCAGCGTGGATGACAGCAAGTATAAAAACGCGTTCACGTTATTTTCGCTATTTAAACGTTTGCTCTGTGTCTTCAAAGGATAAAATACACAAGGATTACCTGTTGTAAATACTGTTCATATGTATTTATATCCATTTTGGGTCTCTGTACAGCTGACTTATTATTTTCTTATAGACATACACATGCAAACATACAAACATGCATACACACACACAAACCATATGTTCACGCCGCGCACAGATATACACACGTGTATGCACTTTCATTCACATATGCACGTGTGTGTTTATACACACACACACACACACACACATACATACACACATATATATGTATGCATACATACGTACGTGTGTGTATGTATGTATGAAAGCCACCCCATGGACAAGTTCAGAAAGAATCATATAATTCAAAGAATGGAACCTGACTTTAACTGTTAAGACCAACTTAACAAAGGTAGACTTCATGGTCTTAAACTTAGACCTCGAGGCAGGGAAGCACTACCCTCAAGGAAACTGTTTATTTTCATGGATACTCTACTCACCTAGAATTGTAATTAGAAACCTAACCACAAGTATCAGCAGAAGAAAGAAGAATCGTCGATATATCGTCAGAGAGAGAGAGAGAGAGAGAGAGAGAGAGAGAGAGAGAGAGAGAGAGAGAGAGAGAGAGAGAGAGAGAGAGAGAGAGATCTTCAACAAAACCGCTCCCTATTATAATGAGATACTGGCGGAGAGTGGTTTTATTGATAACATGTAGGATTCCTCATCGCAATCTCAAACCGGAAGAGAGTTAGAAAGAAAACATTAATCTAGTTTAATCCTCAATTCTAATCCTCAAATCTAAATGTGTTCATTAATACATCTAGGATCTCCCTGACGTTAATTAGACAACCTTTTCCCAGAACCCATAGATAATAGAAACGCATTAAACCCCATAACGTGAAGATTAGCTGCCCATGTTTAGATAATATTGTTTCGTACGTCGCACGCGGCAGCTGAAGCAAATATACTTCCACATAATTTTCACCCTACACACCAACCGATATCTGCCAAATTCTTGCCCGCTGCTTACTGGGAGGACCATACCTCTCAAAGGCTGTGAGTTTCCGATACAGCCGTAAACCATCAAATAACATCACGAGATATTGTATAACAGTCCGTGACTTGAAGAGAGGATTCATGCCATAAATGTATAAAGCTTCAGGTATAGGGACAGGGGAAATTCCACGTCCCAGTTTTGCTGCATCTGAACATTCCAAGACCACCGAAAAGACTCTCAGTATCACATGTAACGTCTTTGACAAGGAAACTCCATGCGGTGGGACTCATATGGAGATTGTAGACGCCAAGACTGCCTCCGCGAGAAATTGCACAAACTGCCAGGTTTCAATATACACAAATCGGAACCCAACTTTGTTGTCATCAAGGATACATCGTGTTAAGAAACTTGGCATTATTGACAGCTGATAATCCGGTCATACCACCTTACGAATTCATGACCCACGTACAATGGTAGAACATATACTTATCTTAAAGCCTAATACTTATTCTATCGGTGTTTTTAGCCGAACTGCTAAGTTACGGGGACGTGAAAAGTTGAACATCAATTTTTAAACGGTGGCGCGAGTTAAACAAAAACATATTTACATACATGCATACAAGCATATCTATCTATCTATCTATCTATCTATCTATCTATCTATCTATCTATCTATCTATCTATCTATCTATCTATCTATAGTTTGGAGCATCCATGCATACAAACGTACACATATAAACATACAAATATACAGGCGGTCACATACATACACACACACACACACACACATACATTTTAATATACGAACCTGATAACATTTCTTTCTCCTTTTCCACCTCTCTCTCTCTCTCTCTCTCTCTATTTGTCAGTCTGTCTGTAACTCTCCTCTCCCTCTCTCTCTCTCTCTCTCTCCGTCTCTCACTTGGTCTAGATTTACTAAAACAATTTATTTTAGTAATTTTTTTTCCTGTGAATTCATTCGACTGCATGAAATTGTCAAGCATGTAGAGCAGATAAATACACACACACAAACCCAACACACGTACAGTCGCAAACACACACACACGCACAATCACACACGCACAATCACACACACACACACACACACACACACACACACAAATGAGCCGCAAATAATGAACATATTCTCAAAACCAACAATAACATAAACTAAGAATAAAAGCCTAACACACCGGAGAGCAACGAAGAAAAGAGACGAGAAAGAAGCGAAACTTTCAACACGGGGCGAATATTTAATAACAGATTTGTTATCTTTTCAATGTTTTATTGAAGAGTTAAACAGTTCAGTGATATTTACAGACATGAATGGACACCAAGTGTCACCTGACTTCTTGACCTTTGCTTCTCGCCGTTCTTCACCTTGATTCTCCCTAATACTTCGTATGGCAATACATTTATGTG
>NC_068995.1:57734178-57734460 GCF_001194135.2 Octopus bimaculoides | reverse complement strand
GGGGGGGTCTACATACATACATTCATACGTAGAGACATAAATACACAGGTATGTCTCTCTGTGAGTGCGCGTGTGTGTGTGTACATATATATGCATACATATCTATATATACATATATCTATATATATGTATAAATATATTACATGTCTGTGTGTGTGTAAATATGTCTATCATTTACCATATATATGTACGGATATATATATGCATATGTATATTATATATATATGCATATGTATAATATATATATATATATATATATATATATATATATATATATATATA
>NC_068995.1:57731244-57732410 GCF_001194135.2 Octopus bimaculoides | reverse complement strand
ATATATATATATATATATACATACAAACATGGGTACAGGACGTCACTAACGGTGTAAATAACATACACACGAAAGATAAATAGAAGACATGGACAGTAATTACAATACAAAAACGAGTGCAATACGTAAACAGCGAGGAAAAATATGGAAAACAGGACAAATTAACTAAGAAGAAGGACACTTCATGAATTGTCGATTAAATATCCTGGAAACAGCTGTAAGACATTCTATTTATAAATATTCTAAAATCTTCACAGGCTTGGTTTTTTTTATCTCATTCTGAATGAGATAAAATTTAGTGGTGCGTCCTGACGCTTATGAACCGGAAATCAATTCAACGTAAAGAAAAGAAGCAGCAAGAATCAAATAATGTTGTGTGCGTATAATGTAACACGCCCTGGATTACGCGCTGCGTGTTTTTTGCTCCGTGGACAAATTTTTCTCAGCAAACTTTATATTCCCCCGTTCAGGGGGAATGTTGTGATCTCGTTACACCAAGGAAACCAGGTCGCCAACCTTATGACTCCGAGCACCTCTGAGTCCTAGCACCTAAGCTAGTACGTTAACTGTTTTACATCACCATACACAAACATATTCTTAAGTGTATCCAGTATATTTCTTCCCACATGAAAATATTAGATTCTCTAGCATATGCCAGTAATTCAACCAGCCTTGCATTGTCTGGCATCTATGTAGAGTTCTGTAAATCCTTAAAAACCACCTAAAAGTTACATTTATAAATAGTTTTGCTTATGGACTACAAAGAATAAAAATTAACTACAATTTTTTTTTATTCCAAGAAAAGTTAGCAGGTAAAATTTATGTGTATTTTAAACGATTCAATCCTGTAGGGAACAGACGCGAGCAGAAATCTAGTTAATGGCGTGGCGAAAAAACTGCAATGTTTGAGGTACACAATCAATGCCCGGATTCTCTGTAACTGCATTTTTGAAAACTGAGAGAACGGAATGCTTATACATACAAACGTGTGTGTGTGTGTGTGTGTGTGTGTGTGTGTGTGTGTGTGTGTGTGTGTGTCTGTCTGTCTAAAAATTAATACATATTTACACGCGTGTAAATATGTATTATTTTTCATTCTTTTAATCTTTTGTTTCAGTTATTTGACTGCAGTCATGATGACATACACACACACACACACACACACA
>NC_068995.1:57728367-57731234 GCF_001194135.2 Octopus bimaculoides | reverse complement strand
ATATATATATATATATATATATATATACATATATATATATATATATGCATATTTATGTATATATGTATGTATATAATATATATATGTATATTATATACATACATATATATATATATACACATACATATATATACACACACATATATATATAAACACACACACACACACACAAACGTATATATGTGCTTGTGTCTTTGTGTCTGAGCATGAAAGAAGGAAACGTGAAAGATATACCACAGAAATGATATCCTGTTTGAAAAGGAATACCATCTATTCACTATCGTATCGGTTTTTTTTTTCTCAGGTCAGTATATTGATTTTGTTTTTCACTAACACACACAAACAACCATAGATACATATATATAACATTATACATTGATAGTAACGTACATAACAGCGTAACATGTCATTAGATGAGGTTCTCTGACCCACCCAAGTAAAATACACGTTTTCAAATGCAGCTTTGAAGTGCGTACAGGGACACACCCACTTTCACAAGTCACTCAACAATGCTTCATCTTTCTTTCTTTCCTTTCTTTCCTTCATTCGTTCTGTCTTTCTTTTTCTTTTCGTATGTTTTCCTTCCATTCTGATTGTCTTTATATTTTTGTTTTATGCTTTGATTCTTTTCTGCCGCTTTCTCTCTCCTTATGTGCTACACACACACACACACACACACACACACACACACACACACACACCTGTTCTATTATAATCTTTTAACGGTTAACTGTGGCCATACTGGGGCACTGCCTTTGAATGGCTTTCGACGAAGATATGGACTCCTTTCTTCAGGCTTGTACTTTATTGATCGATAGTCATCGAATTATTAAGCTAGAATTCGATACTAACAGACTCAACGCTGGTTTACGCCGGTAAACTTGAAAACAGATACCGACAGGGAAACATTAACATACACACCCAAAACAACATGCTATATAAATGTCTTTTGAGACCTCCTTTAGACTTGCAAACCTTCTGGCATACATTGCATTGAAAGGTGTGCACAGACACATAGGCAGAATAGTTGGTGAAGGTTCGTTTTCCATGGATTCGCAAATGAGACTTGAGCCCAGCCAAAAAAGAAAGGCATCGTCTGTCACAAACTGTGCACGCAAAAAGGGTCATTGTGATTGACCTTCTCGATCGTAACACTCTTCCTTAAATCTCTCTTAAGTCTTGCATGAGTTATCCTGGCCTCTTCAAGCACTTTCACTCCACTCCACACTTTTGTTCATCATCCAGCTCGATTCGAAGCAACGGTTTCTATGTGTTCTGGATCCATTCTAATACCTGGTACTGCATCAGGGCATTTATTATTATTATTATTATTATTATTATTATTATTATTATTATTATTATTTTCCTTAGAATTAGCCACAGCATTTCGATCAACAGTATCGAATGCTTTGCTCAAATCAACAAAGCACTGGCAAGATTCTGTTCAATGCATTTTTCTTGAAATTATCTGATAGTAAAGATACAATCAGCTGTGTCCCTGGAGGAACGAACACCACACTGAGACTCAGACACCATATTTGGAACTATGAAGGTATTTAAACGTTCTAGCAAAATGCGGGCAAGTATCTTTCCAACCACAGACAAAAGCGAAATCCCACGAAAATTACTACACAGATTCGTTGGCTCCCAAGGCATACAGAGCTGCGCTCGGTAGTGAAGTGAAAGCACGTTATAAAAATAAAACTACTGAATAATAATAATAATAATAATAATAATAATAATAATAATAATAATAATAATAATAATAAATGCCCTGATGCAGTACCAGGTACTGGCTCTCGTGCCTCTTGGTCTTAACTGAGTGGAGGTGTTATCATGTTTTGTCTTAGTATAAAAGATGGGCTACAGCAATTATTCTACTCAATTCAACAGATTTACTTGTCAGTTGTCTGACCTTAGCCAGTTGAGCATGTCTCTTGGTAGCTGACGATATGTGCATCTCTGATCACGAGCAGAAGTAGTCAGGGACCCTCATAGCCATGCGTTGAGAGGAATTATTTGAGGTTTCAATAATTCACTTCTGGAAACATGGATATTTTGGTCATCATCCTTAAACAACTCTCATTCAGGGACCTTTTGAGCGGGATGGGCTACTCGACATGAAGAAAATTCTAACTGGGTCCCACCAGCAAGGTCATGTACTGTTTGTCTTGATACGAAAGAACCGTGTTGCGCACATGTGTTTGTGATGCATGTGTCTGGTGTACCCTTATTAAACAGGTAGTCATGATGGGTATATTGGGCTTCGTTTAGTTGTACCCCAGGGTCACTTTGGTGGCTGCTCTGTCACTCAATAATGATAGCTTCAAATTTTGGCACACAACCAGTAGGATCAGGGGAGTGAAACGGAAAGTCGACCTCAGCTGAATTTGAACTCAGAATGTAAAACACGGAGGAAATACCGCTAATGATTCTGCCAGCTCGCCGCCTTGACAACAACAACAACAGCAGCAGCAGCAGCAACGATAATAATAATAATAATAATAATAATAATAATAATAATAACAACAACAATAATAATGATATCATCATCATCATCATCATCATCATCGTTGTCGCTGTTATTGTTGCTGTTGATTTTTCGGTTCTTCTTCTTGTACTTGTATCCGTTTAGCACATGGTTGTTGTTGTTGCTGTTGTTGTTGTTGTTGCTGTCATGAGACAAAACTTGGATCTCATTCCAGCTGTCAACTTCTTTTAACTGAGGTTCGAAGTGAAAGTTTAAATGTAGCATAGGTGAAAGACATGAGAAACAAAGGGGCAGACGATTGTCACAGCTGGGGCACATTATACAATCACAATATCTCTGCCGCAGTTATTCCCATATATAATATATATATATATAC
>NC_068995.1:57723880-57728237 GCF_001194135.2 Octopus bimaculoides | reverse complement strand
TATATATATATATATATATACTGTGTATGTATGTGTGTGTAAATATATATATATATACTGTGTATGTATGTGTGTGTAAATATATATATATATACTGTGTATGTATGTGTATATATATATAAATATACACACACATATATAAACACACTTAAGTGTGTGTTTATATATAAAGTGTGTGTTTATATATAAACACACACGTAAGTGTGTGTTTATATATGCTTCTATAAGTTTGTACACTTTCTACATATGTGTGTGTGTGTGTGTATTTCATTCTTTTTGTACTTAAATGCCGGTTCGAGTTATCGCTGTGTCTCTTTCTCTCTCTCTCTCCCTCACTCTCTCTCTCTTTAAGTGTTTGTGTGTGAGTGTTGATAAATGCGCATGTCTCTGTATTTACTGACAGAAAGCTGTCTTGTGGCCTCATGTCTATCTGCGTACACTTGTGTCTCTGAACTTAAACAGTAATACAAACGTACATACATACATACATAGATACATACATACGGACATACACACATGTATGCATACGCACAGAGACGCGCACACGCATATCACACACATTCCTTTCACACACCACACGCACATACACAAACAGGCACACATATATATACTTCTCTCTCTATTTATATATATATATATATATATATACACATATATATATGTATATGTATACACACACACACACACACACACATATTTATATATACATATATATGTGTGTCTATAAGTATGTTTATGTATGTATATGGAAGTATATGTTTGTATGCATACATGTGTATTTATTTTAACATGTATGTATGCAACTGCTGCATATGTGATAAAGTGTTCTGTTGTAAATGTTACCAAGGACACGACAAAACAGTGCCGAATACAATGTCTTGTTATAAAGGAGAAATTTGTTGATCTCAGGCAACGGAGAGTGGTTGAACGAGTTCACACTTGACTAAGAGAAGCAGAAATGAAAAGGTGAGCTCATTGCTCATTGAAAACTAAGCGTAAATTTCTCTTCATAATATTTATAATTATGTTTGTTTTTCTATTTTCCATGAGGGCGCCGGAAGTAATGACTCTACAACAGCAAAAACACAAACTCACATACACAAATATAAATAAATAAATAAATAAATGTGAGGTTTTATATGGAAGTTCGTTTAAGGTGTAGAAAATGTCCTGAAATGGAACGGAATGAACGGAAGTAGAATGAAATGTCGGAGTTGTAGAACAGCAACCTGGCACCTCTCTGATAAGTACACAAAATCTGGATAAAATAATAATAATAATAATAATAATAATAATAATATTAATAAAATACCCGGATGCTGTACCAGGCAGTGGTTCTCATGGCTTCTGATCTTAATTGATTGGAAGTGTTATCATGTACATTGTTTTGTCTTCGTATAAAAGATGGGCTACAGCAAATATTCTGCTTCATACCACAGATTTGCTTGTCAGTTGTTTGAGGAAAGTGTCTGTCTTCAGTCACTTCTGTTTTGTCTATCATACATTCTCTAACAATTGTTAGATTTGAACATTGTTCATGAAAACATTCCAAATCGTGAATAAAAATTTACCACAGAAGCTTATCATTTAACACTTTGTTTATGCATGAGGAAGTTTTGGGCATGATACTCCACTGAAATGTTACGTTAATGTTGTGGAGAAAATTACATTAAAAATGTACCTTTCGACGATGATCGTCTGCTTCAAAAGTTACTATCATATACATATTCACGAATGAGAGAGTTTTTATGGGGTTCTCAACGAGCCAAAAATAGCAGCATTGTTTTTCCATATCAGCCAGAAAAGCACAGCACGATGATAAAAAAACAAACATAGACTTTATGTTAAATGTTGTTTATGGAAAAGTCATCTAAATAAATGTAAATATTGTACAGTGTATATACTGAGTTTGCAGAATATGAAATACAATATCTTTAAAAACAAACGTTTTTTTTTCTTTTTCTTTTTCTTTTCAGTAAAACAATCTTAAAAAGATTATTTATTAAGCCTTTGCTGATAAAGACAGCCTAAATTTCAAGAAATTGCTCATTAAAAAAAATCTATTTTTCTTAAAATGAAAATAGAGATAAAGTTAATAACTTTCTAATTCTTTCAAAAACTGTAATTAAACTCAATATATTTTATATTCGAGGAAGCATTTAGAATGGATAAACAATTTGAATTAAATTTTACTCTCTTACCGTCAACAAAGCGATGAGTATCGAAAAAACAACAACAACAACAACAACAAATACTACTACTTCTACTACTACTACTACTACTACTACAATTATAATAATAATTCTCATTATTTATACTAGCAGAATCGTTAGCACGCTGGGCGAAATGCTTAGCGGTATTTCGTCCTCCGCTACGTTCTGAGTTCAAATTCCATTGAGATCGACTTTGCTTTTCATCCTTTCGGGGTCGATAAATTAAGTATCAGTTGCGTACTGGGATCTATCTAATCGACTGGCCCCTTCCCCCAATTTTCAGGCCTTGTGCCTATAGTAGAAAGGATTATTTATACTATCATCAGCATCATCTTCATTCTCATCATCATCATCATCATCATCGTCATCAAAACGTTTATTCTATATGATCTTCAATCCGTCAGTTATCGACTGTATTTATTTGTATTTGGCCTCAAGACTCTACAGAGCCATAATTAAAGTTATTTCGAACGTACCAAAATCATTTTTTTATTCAGACATAGTATGTCTAAAACCGCATCGGCCAATGAAGGTAGGATTTCTTTCTTCGATGGTAGATTATGATTTGAGTGACACTCGACCGCCAAATAAAGAATATCAAACAATCACGTCGTCTTTGAATCAAATTCGTTATTGGAATTAGCGGGTCGCCAGGGAATCTTACCTATCAAAATGGTACTGCATCGATGATGAGACTTAAATTTCATCTTCCTACACGCCAAGAGACTGGTTCTAAATACCCGTTCTCAATTGGAGACTCCCCCGATCCACCTCGTTGCTTTGCTGATATTTTTGGTTCAATAATGTTTTGATGATTAAATTATATTTTACTGTTTCTGTCTTATATTTTCTACAATTTCTTGTATTATTTCTTTGGCGGATGACACTAAATGATAGCTAATTAGAGTGATTACTAGTACTACTACTACTACTACTACTACTACTAATAATAATAATAATAATGATGATGATAATGATAACAATAATACACACCCAGGCCCTCGTGGCTTCTGATCTTAACTGATTGGAAGTGTCATCATGGACATTGTTTTGTCTTGGTGTAAAAAGATGGATTACAGCAAATATTCTGCTCAATACTACAAATTTACTTGTCAGTTGTTTGACTTTAAGCATTTGAGCATATCCCTTAGTGACTGACGATATGTGCAAATAGTATAGCCTCTAATAATCGGTTTCTTTTAGAAACAATTGCATAATCTAAACTAATTAATAAGGAGCTTTCCTTATTATAGTATATATCCACATTGCTTTATTATGGCTGATATTCTAGTTTTGCAGACATCCATTTGCAGATATATCCTAAAGAGCGTGTGGAAAGAGAAAGAAAGTGGTTAGAAGAAAGAGAAACACATAGAGTGACAGAGAAGACTACGAGTAAGAGATACAGAGTAGGAGAGAGAGAGAGAGAGAGAGAGAGAGAGAGAGAGAGAGAGAGAGAGAGAGAGAGAGAAACTGACAGACAGACAAACTGACTGAAATAGAAGGCAAACAGGAAGAAGATCGTGAGAGGGAAGAGAAAAGGAGAGAAAACAAAGCAGAGTTAGAATGAAAGACACAGAGAAGCGGGGAGACAGAGAGGTATTTAACAAATTAGTTAGTTGGTTGGTCAGTTGGTTGGTTGGTTGGTTGGTTGGCTGGTTGGTTGGTCTGTTGGTCGGTCGGTCAGTTAGTTTGAAAGGTAGGTAGATAGATAAATAGAAAGGTAGATAGGTAGACAGGTAGATAGATAGATAAACACATGTAGATATGGATATTTGCAAATACACCCGTACACATGTACAGTTAAATACATACGTGTGTGTGTGAACGTGCGATCATGCGTGTGCACGTGTACATGCAAGAACTTCTGCATGCATTACTTGCAAGCACCCTGTGCACGCACGCACGCACACACAGTCTCAGATGTGTGTGCGTGTGTGTCATTGTAAAATATACGGGAGCACGTAGCACCAGTACAGAGAACGACTTAGCTTGTTCCGGCATGTTCGAAATATATTGCGGAGAAGCGCTTTCATCAGATCTCGTGCGATGAAACGTCAACACAACAAAGAGATATTAGCTTTTGCCTTTGATTTCCACCAGTGTCCAGTGGCATATGTCTTACTGACATGTACTGAACACAC
>NC_068995.1:57722598-57723045 GCF_001194135.2 Octopus bimaculoides | reverse complement strand
TCTGCACTATCACACATGGCTCTAGTAACACAGGAATGGATGGCTGAAAAGTTTCATGATTACATAATCCCTAACATTTGACCTCCTAATTCCTCAGATCTCAATCCATTGGACTATTACATGTGGAGTGTTGTTGAGAGAGAGGTCAATGAACATGGCCATAACACCAAATATTCTTTGAAAGCTGCCATAGTCAGAGTAATGTCCAAAATGAACCAGGACCCCTTGATTCAAGCATGGAGATTATTTAGATCTCATACAGACGCAGTTGTTGAAGCTGAAGGTGGCTTTATTGAATAACATTATAGAAAAGAAGATCTATTTTCATCCTCATACCATTTTTTGATAAATAAAATTATCATTTGTTATTATATATCTGTTTTTTTTTTATATAAACATAAATCTGTCCTCAAATATCTTACGCACCCTATATATATATATATATAT
>NC_068995.1:57718590-57722588 GCF_001194135.2 Octopus bimaculoides | reverse complement strand
ATATATATATATATAGAGAGAGAGAGAGAGAGAGAGAGATAGATAGATAGATAGATAGATAGATAGATAGATAGATAGATAGACAGATAGACAGACATAAGAAATGAAGAATAAAATAAAAGCGAAGACAGAAACAATGTAAACATACAAACACGCTCACAAAAGACAGGAAAATAAGAGAAACGGAAATATGGCGGCGTCGTTAGGTTTACGAACCGTGAGTAAAAAAATTGGTATAAATTGCTTGAAGGAAGTTACTATTAAGCTTTCACTTGAGACAGGTTGTACCTCAAATGCATGTGATGAAGGTTTTAGTGTAGCATGTGCCCAGCGATATCACAAATGATTTAAGTTTATAAAAGTACATTTCTTTAAAGACCAAATGCTATAAAATTGATATACAAATTCAACGGTATTATATGAAAGTTTTCAGAATTGCGTATAAAAGGTAACTTGACTTCTGCTCTAACATAATGTACGAGTATTTATATATATATATATATATATATACATATATATATATATATATACATATGTATTTACACACGAGGAGTGATAAGGAGGGAGAAGGGTACTGTAGGAAAAGCAGTGAAGGTTTGAAAAATAGAGAGAAAGACAGGGTGAGAATAAAAGTAAAAACAAAAGAGAATAGTAAAAAAAAACGGAGTTGTATGAGGCTTTCTGATCTTAAATGTTAGTCAAAGAGAGAAATAGACAGCGAGATAGACAGACAGACAGGCAGGATAGATAGATAGATAGATAGATAGATAGATAGATAGATAGATAGATAGATAGATAGATAGATAGATAGACAGACAGGTAGATAGACAGGTAGATAGACAGATAGGTAGACATTTAACATATAATCATTTAAATGCATGTGTGTGTGTGTGTGTAAACTTGCACATGAATTATTTCTACACACCATGCATATTTGTATGTGAACGTGTGTCTGTGTGCGTGCATATACACACACAGACCCACACACACACACACACGTACACATATACGGGTGTGTGTGTACCTATGTAATGTAGAGAGGGGCACGTAATGCCAGCACAGTGACGACGTAGCATGTTCCGGCTTGTTGTGAGTGTGTGTTGCGGAGAAGCGCTTCCATCAGATCTCGTGCGATGAAACGTCAACACAACAAAGAGATATTAGCTTTTGCCTTTGATTTCCACCGGTGTCCAGTGGCATATGTCTTACTGACATGTACTGAAAACACGCGCACGCACGCACGCACACACACGCACACACACATACACACAAACGCACACATTCATACATATACATATATGCATGTATTCATATTACTTAAGTATATACATCATATTGTAAGAGTAATAGTATATATTAAAAGTCTATTTTACGCAGCGCATCCACTATCTAATATAGAACTCAATACATGACATGGAGGTGCGCGATAAGATTATTGCATCAAATGATAACAGTGAATTCGTTTTTACCTGGCCTAGGCTCTTGCAACCGTCACGAATTGTCCACCTAGGGGTGAAACTCTGTCTGGACTGCCAGCTTTTGTTGTAATACATAGATCTTGGTTGTCCACTCGTGACCGTCCATTAAGGACATTATCATGCACTCAGACGAAAATTATACTTTGCACTTGTGGCTCCGCTGGTGACTAATGAACCCAGCTCTTGATGGACATACACGTATTTATGTATGTACATATGTATGCGCGCGTGTGTGTGTATGTATGTGTATGTGTGCGTGTATATATAATAATAATAATAATAATAACAACGAGAAAGCAACCACACTCTGGGATATGCCAATACACACAGATAGAGAAATTAAGGCCAATAGGCCAGATATAGTTGTCAGAGATCATAAAGAAAAAAGATGCTTTCTAATCGATGTATCAATACCAACAGATGACAACGTTTCTTTAAAAGAAACGGAGAAACTTTCAAAACAAGGATCTGGAAATAGAGGTAACTTGAATGTGGAGTCTAAAAACAGAAACAGTCCCTATCATAGTAGGTGCATTAGGTATGATGAAAAAAATATTCAGCCGAAATAGCTCAGTTGGGAGAGCGTTAGACTAAAGATCTAAAGGTCCCCAGTTCAATCCCGGGTTTCAGCATCCGGCGGCTGATAATATTTTAGGCGCAGGAGTGGCTGTCTGGTAAGTAGCTTGCTTACCAACCACATGGTTCCGTGTTCAGTCCCACTGCGTGGCACCTATATATATATATATATATATATATATATATATATATATATAATTATGTGGAGAATGGAAAAAGAAATATACAGGAAGTTGGAAAGAAGCGAACGATCCCACCCTCCTCAGTTGTTGACCAAATATCATCACAATTTCAATACGTTCCGACTACACTCCTTAGTCTAGGGGTGTAAGCAATGTAAGCCGCTAGGTGGAAAACGATCGGACACGATAGCTGAACAGAAGAATCAAAAAGTTGAGATGGTGACATTGAGAGGAAAAAAATAAGGTCCATAGATCGAACAGCAGGAAAAAATAGCATAGGTTCGTGTATATATATATATACATACATGTCTATGTAAGAGAGAGTCTTTTGACTTGGAGACAAAGTTAAGACAAGTTGTACACAATAATATATGCACGCACACACACACACACGCACGACGTTGGAGAAGATCAACTGACGATCAATCCATGCAATATTCGATTTATTTATCCCTCGAAGATGTTTTCCGTTCATTATGTCTATTTGTTAATGCACCAATATGCCGTTCTGTGTGTGTGTGTGCGTGTGTGTGTGTGTGTGTGTGTGTGTGTGTGTGTGTGTGTGTGTGTGTGTGTGTGCGCGCGCGCGCGCGCGTGTGTGTGCGGCATCATACACATGTATATATGTACAATGTATCATATATATAATATGTGTGTATGCAATTTGTATGATGGTGATCGGAGGGTTGCTGATATAACTCAGCGTTGAGGAATCCATCGTATAATTCTGGTTTTTAATTTAGGGACAAGGGCAACGATTTCTAAGAAAGGTTGCTTCTATAGAACCCGCCACTTCGCGCGGATTTCATTTTATAAACGCCGAAAGGATGAAAGGCACAGTTGACCTCACCGCAATTTGAACTCACTACGTAAGGATCCAGAATAAATAACGCTCGGCTTTTTTTTTTCTTCTACAACGCTCTAACGATTCTGCCAATTCCCCGCCCTCAGCCGACATTGCTTTACAAAAACGAAAAAAAAAAAAAAGAAAAAAAAAGGGCGGTCCGATGACCCTGTATCGTGAACCTCTTATTCATTCCGTAACGATGATAGCATTTTAACATGGCTTATATCACTAATATCATTATGAAAGCTCTGGGAATTACATATTCTCATATTCCCATATTCATACATTCTTGTTTGATCTTTTCTGTCAATTTGTCGTCTGCTGCGAGTTAAGAAGAAATCAATAGCGAAATATGAGTGTATTCACATGTAACATCGCCTTTTGATGTGTGTGTGTGTGTGTGTGTGTGTGTGTGTGTGTGTGTGTGTGTGTGTGAGTGTGTGTGTGTGAGACTGTGTGTGTGCGTGTGTGTGACTGTGTGCGTGTGTGACTTTGTGTGTGAATGTGTGTGTATATTTGAATGCGTGTCTCTCCTTATCTATATAACAAGATCTCTTCTGTGCGTGCGTGCGTGCGACGTTTCTCTGTATGTGCGTGTGCATGTGTGTGCGGAACTGTGTACGTGCGTGCGTGTGTGTGTATGTGTTTAACGATAATAATAATTATAATAACGGCAATAAAAATAATAGTAGAAAAATAATAAATGTGAAAATTAGAAGTTGCAAAGGTGTCGTTAGTGGGATAATTTCTATACAGCTCTACAACTCCTAAGGTATATATTAACTGAGACACCATCGGTTTATTACGTCTGACTAATTTCTGTTTTGATTATTATTATTAATATACTATCCTGCAAACTACTAGGTACAGTTTATTCATATATATATATATATATATATATATATATATATATAT
>NC_068995.1:57718009-57718580 GCF_001194135.2 Octopus bimaculoides | reverse complement strand
TATATGCACATACATACACACACACACACACACACACACACACACACACACGCGCGTATATATCTATCTATGTATGTATACATGTATATATTTACATATATATATGTGTATATGCATATACACGTGTATAGATATATATTGTCTATGTTGTTCATATACGTAACATACGCATTCTGAGATTTTTCTTTTAGCAGAGTTTTGCTAATAAATGTGTGTGTGTGTGCGCGCGCGCGTAGGTTTTTCTGCAAATTGTATTAATTCACTTTTGCATAAGGTGTAAACTCTGTAAAGAGAAACGCGTATTAGAGTTTAACCCTTTCTCCTAAGAAATTCTCCCTATTTTCTCGTTAGTCTAAGAAGTTTTGAGAGATGCTGTTTTTTTCAGCGTCCAAAATATACACGAGAAAACTAATGAGGAGAATAAACAATTTTTAGGAAAAGCAAATTTAAAAATTGGAATCTAATCTTAGTTACACAATAGAAATAAACGCATACGGAGTAACATGCATACATATATAGAAATATGCATACATAAGCAAAACACACAGATATATATGTATATATGTATATA
>NC_068995.1:57715612-57717678 GCF_001194135.2 Octopus bimaculoides | reverse complement strand
TATATATATATATATATATTTACATATATACTTACATACACATATATGTATGTATATATATAAATATACATACGTAATACATCCATACATATGAGTATGTGCGTGTATGCGTCTGTACATGTATACATTCATATATACAACTATAATTTTATCTTTTACTTGCTCAAGTCATTAGACTGCTGTCTAATCTTAATAAAATATATTGTCACCCGTACCTCTCTGCGTGTGTGTGTATATATATACTTATGTAAACATCATATATACAGTAAACAAGTGCCGATATATGCGTCACTTTACGATCGTGCTACATGTAATTTGAGAAGAATATTAGAGATGGACTAGCGCCTTAACCCGCAGCGATTTACCTCACATCGGATCTATGGTGTCACTTTTATGGATTGTTTTCAGTTTTCACTTTATATATTGGTCTCTCTTTATACAAAGTTATTTTAGGCATACGTGTGTGTGTGTATATATATATATATATATATATATATATATATATATATATATATATATATATATATATATATATATATATATATATATATTATATATATGCGTGTGTGTGCATCTGTGTATATATGTATATGCATATACACTTATAAACACAAATGTGTACTTATACATATACATATATATGTATATATGTGTATGTATGTGTGTATATGTATGTCTGTGTGTTTGTGTCTGTGTTTGTCCCCACAACATCGCTTGACAACCGATACTGGTGTATTTACGTCCCCGTAACTTAGCGGTTCGCCTTAAGATACCGATAGAATAAGTACTAGGCTTACAAAGAATAAGTCCTGGTGTCGATTTGTTCGACTAAAGGCGGTGCTCCAGCATGGCCACAGTCAAATGGCTGAAACAAGTAAAAGAGCAAAAGAATATATATAAATATATATAAATACGTATGGGCACAACAATGAATAAAGATCGCACATTCATATTTCTTTATTACTTTTGCCTGTAACCCATTTAATTGTCCTGCCATTGTAGCGGCACCATCATATTTCTGTGCAATCAATTTCTTTCCACACTGCCACGTCTCAATGCATTTAAAAACATGTTCAGATAAAACAATTGCAGGTCGATCTGCACTAACATCACTAAAACCGGTAAGTCGTTCTTACGTCACACAGTCTTCTGTAACATAACGTAAAACTGTTGACAGTTGTGAATATGCTGAGACATCAGATGTCTCATCAACAAGAAGAGAAACAAACTTTAGCTTGCTCAATTTCCTGTTGCATCTCATTCAACATAACTTTATGAATTTCAAAAAAAGTAAACAAGGCCAACAGAATAATTTATTAAGTGTAGCACTTCCAGTTAACCATTTTTTTCTTTTCATACAAATTAACCTGAAACCGTCTCGTGAATTTCTTGTCGTAGGTTCGCAAATTAGGTAAATTCGGTGTTGGTCTCTCACCATTTATAATTAATTGTTTTCCATCGAAGTCTCTTTTCGAAAAACTATTTCTCAAAATATCGTTTATAACACTCATTTCGAAAAAGGCTGCTCTTATATAAGAACACACATCAGCGTAAATTGTAAGTCAATTGCAACAAAACGGAAAAAATAACGTTAGTGAAATTAATTTAAGATTAATTAGCTACTTCTGAAATAAGAAATATAATATAGGTAATATTTTTGTTTTCAGAACACTCCAAAAATATAATAATGCAAACGGATGCTTTGGATAAATAAATAAATTCAAACTTACCGCCAGGTCATTCCGACATTTCAGCAGGAATTATGGGATTGTTATGGTTCAGGTCAGAAAGTGGAACGAAGTAAGCAACCGTTCTACACTAACAAAGAGAGAGAGAGAGAGAGAGAGAGAGAGAGGGAGGTGTCACGTGCGTCTTCTCAAAGCAGACGACCGAGTCAGTGAGAGAAGGGGAAGGGGAGGCAGAATATTTCGAAAACACCTGAACGGAGTTTCTTTGAAACAAAAAAAATAAATATTTTTATCTAATTTTCCGATGATAAAAAACCACAGAACATGCAGCGGCATACCTGAGAGTGCACGCCCCTGGTACATATATATATATATATA
>NC_068995.1:57714071-57714904 GCF_001194135.2 Octopus bimaculoides | reverse complement strand
TGTGTGTGTGTGTGTGTGTGTGTGTGTGTGTGTGTGTGTGTGTGTGTGTGTGTGTGTGTACACATGTTGTTTAGGGATTTTGAGACAGATTAACACTTCTGAATGAAGCGTTAATCGAGTAAAGAGCGGTAATAAGGAAAAGAGGATTATCAGTTCATAAGATAATCGTTTATCCGTTGTGTCATCCCTTAGACACCCATTCACACACGCACGCGCCTGTAGGTCTACGCATGCGAGCGCGATCACACAAGCACCTTCAAGCACAAAAACACATGCACGTTATGCTTCCTGCATCTCAATTCGATAAGTCGCGTGCGCGAAACTCTCGAGTCTTGATTCGCTTTGCATTTTCATGAATTGACTGGTCTTTGTGGACTGGTGTTTCGGTTCACTACTGCCGTTTACAACGTTTACATTGCGAGAACATTTTCACCTCATTCCTCAATAATATATTGATTCATAAGGTATGGAACCGCCTGGAATTAATTCTGGAATCGATATGGTCAGCTAAAACATTTGAAGATTGTGCTTGCCACAGCATGGCCACAGTCCAATTAAATCTGTGAAAGAATCGAAAGATGCTAATGAAATTATAATAATATATTCATTTGACAGTAACGTAAATATGGTCATATGTATGTGTGAGTGTGTATACATACATTTATATATATATGCATGTGTTTATGTGTGTATGTGTGTGTGTATGTGAGTGCATATACATATATATGTTTGCATGTATACATATACATATATATACTCATACAAATTCATGCCTATATGCACACGCATGTATATATATATATATATATATATATATATATATATATATATAT
>NC_068995.1:57710777-57713002 GCF_001194135.2 Octopus bimaculoides | reverse complement strand
TCTCTCACTCTCTCTCTCTCTCTCTCTCTCTATCTACATATATAAACACATACACACGCACACACATACATTGGTTCTTCCGAATATGCAGTCTCACACACAAAATCATTGAATGCAAATACACACACACACACACACACACACACACACACACATACACACAGAGGCTTGCAAGCAAATACGTACACAAGCACACATGTGCACGCGAATGACCTTATGACACTCTGTATAGATGCGAGTTCCTGTCAGCCGACATAACGATACATATCAGGATTCCACTTTAGACTAATTTGAATTCTTTGTGACAAGTCATAAACCAATATATATACATACATACATACATACATATATATATATATATATATATATGAGTACGTGTGTGTAAATGTGTTTCCATGTATGTATATGTACACACGCGAGTGTATGCGTGCATGCATGTGTATGTGTCTTAATATGTGAAATTGTAGATCTGTAAACCTACACGCCATTATATTTTATGCCAATATTGCATTTATTGTGTATTCTGTGTGCAAATTTCTGCTTTCGAGCATTTCGCACAGGCGCCCGCGCGCGCGTGTATGCTGGTGTAAGAAGGATTTCTGTTTAGCAACGAAGTACCCTTCTATTGCGGGACGTACCTCAGACGCATTACTTTTAGCTGAGGAATCTCCGCATTTCTCTTTCTGGCCAATGCTAGGAGAAAAACAAAACAAAGATGTGTTGTTGATTTTGTGCTTGTTAATGTCTTCGTGATTTTGTGTTATGTGAATCAATTTGTCATTCATCCATCTTTTCTGCCCACTATTCCTGATGGGAGGGGTGTCATCAGGTACCTTCCCAACGGGTTTCTATCAGAAACAACCGGCTTTACTCTTTCCGACTGGATTCCCAAGCGTAACCAATGGTGATTATGGATATTATCCAACCATCTCGTTCTTGATCTACCTCTAGGTTTCCTCCTGTCAGTTGGTTCGGTTTGAACAATCCGTTTTGCAATATTTTAATCGTATATCCGTAGTATTGGAGCTGTGACCGCTTAATTTGGAGAAGTAACATGTCGACTTGGCGAGACTTTCTGATGTCCGAGCTACGCATGATTATTTTGGAACAGGATTGACATGTTTCACCCACAAAAAGTTTCATTACTGTTTTTTTCTTTTTCTTTGATAGAGTTCGTGTGTCCGTCTTATTCTCTTTCTCTACGAACTTTGGATTGTTTCGTCGACGGTTACTATTTTGGAGATTGCTTTTCATTGCAGTAGAAAAAAAACGGACTCGGAAATAAGTGCACACACTGAATGAATACTATACGTCTAAAAAGAGGATTTCTTTCTCTACCCCATGTAACGTTGTTTAGCCTTCTGTCAAGCTTCACGATGCAACTGTGTGAAGAAAATGCATTCCAGCCATGGCCATTCAGTCGTTTTGTAGATAATGTTGCAATTAATTAACCGTGTGAATAAAAATATGAAATAGAGGACGTATTAGATCCGCAGAAAAATTTGTAGTTTAGTGGTGTATTTACATTATGTATGACACAGATATAGCTTTTTGAGTCCAATACAGCTTGAATGGCATAAAACGGATTTTTATTGAGCTGATAGCTTAATTGCAACATTGGTGATATTCCAATCACTATTTTCCTATATCGGTTGCGATGGGAATCGAGTTAGCCTTCAGTTGGCTGTGACTACTGACACAGCTCCATGTGGCACAAATACATCACAGGAAATGCATAAACATGTGGCTTGTCGGAAATGAAAAAAAAAAGCTCTGTGTCTCCCATTTTGTAGAATTAAGTTTACAAAATTATCATATAGCAGTGTGTG
Organism: Octopus bimaculoides; assembly: GCF_001194135.2. Classification (NCBI taxonomy): domain Eukaryota; kingdom Metazoa; phylum Mollusca; class Cephalopoda; order Octopoda; family Octopodidae; genus Octopus; species Octopus bimaculoides. Next base: position 57,711,173 of record NC_068995.1, on the reverse strand, counting down.
TGGGGGTGAGGGGAGTATATTTGTTTGGTCAATATTTGAATATTTCTCACAAACGATTATGTGGTTTTGTTGCTATTAGCGACGTCTCGTCTCACAAGCTTCCATTTCATAACCTTCATGTGTACGGTGTGGATGTACATGTATAAATGTTAGTGTGTATATCTGTGTTTGTGTGGAGTTGAGTCTGTGTGTGTATAGGTATGTGGTGCTTGTGTGTGTGTGTGGGGGGGGTTAAAGGGAGAGAAAGACAGAGACGTAAAAGTGTCTCAGTTTAAAAATGAAAACAAAACGGAAATACACTTTTCCTTCATATTTACCTGAAAATATAACATTGTAAATATTGCATTCACAGACACACACACACACACGCACGCACACACACACACACACACACAC
>NC_068995.1:57710047-57710767 GCF_001194135.2 Octopus bimaculoides | reverse complement strand
AATGAAAACAAAACAGGGAAATACACTTTTCCTTCATATTTACCTGAAAATATAACATTGTAAATATTGCATTCACAGACACACACACACACACGCACGCACACACACACACACACACACACACACACACACACACACACATATAAATATATATATGCGTGTATACCTATGCTTATCAGACACGCACGTACGCACCCACACCAACACACCACACACTTACATAGAAAGAAATTCTTGCCACATTGAACAGGAAGTAGTAAAGCGATGGTATGTTCTGTTTGTTGGATTAAGGGCGAGAATTTCAACAGGAAATGTGTCCATAGCAAAGCTTATTGACACAACAAACCGTCCCCTTTTCTTACTTCGTCAATATCTGTCTTTCTACATTGCAATCTAACTCTGTTGCACTCTTACACAATCACCGCACGCCGACAGTGACTGCCCGCTCGCGCGTCTTTGCCTCTACATGTCAATGGTTGTGTTTGCCAACGATTGTTTTCTCGCTAGTACTAAAAGTACTTTCTCTATGGACGTATTCATAAAGGATATGGACATATGTGTGCGTGTGTCTGAGCATACATCCATATCTATATCTGTGTCTATATCTGTGTGTGTGTGTGTGTGTGTGTGTGCATGTGTGAATGTGTGCGTGCGTGTGTACATGTGTATATACACACGCATATATACATAAATACATATACAGGCGTGCATATGTATGTA
>NC_068995.1:57702837-57709345 GCF_001194135.2 Octopus bimaculoides | reverse complement strand
ATATATATATATATATAGGCGCAGGCGTGGCTGTATGGTAAGAAGCTTGCTTTCCTACCGCATGGTCCCGGGTTCAGTCCCACTGAGTGACACCTTGGGCAAGTGTCTTCTGTTATAGCCTCGGGCCAGCCAAAGCCTTCTTAGTGGATTTAGTAGACGGAAGCTGGTCGTATATATATATATATATGTATATACTTGTGTGTCTGTGTTTGTTACCCCCTCCTCTCCATCGTCGCTTGACAACCGATACTGGTGTGTTTCCGTACCCGTAACCTAGCTGATTACTAAAAATAGCAGCCAAATTTCGTTCAAAATATCGCCCACAGCTTTAAAAAATGTTTAAAATACTGGCGATTATGTAATCATATAAACTACTAAAAGTATAAAATGATGAAATTTATATTGTCTTTGAACATGTATGTGATCACGTGTCTTGGGTCACATGTCTGTTTGAGGAGAGGTCAGTTTGGGAGTTAAACAACAGCAACGACAAATGATTCGTCGTTGTTGTCGGGGAATTTCCAGTGAGAAGAACATCATTACACACACACACACACACACACACATGCAAGCATATCAGTTGCGATGTATTTCCCTTGTTCATTATCAACTTATTTCTTCTTCGTTATTCATACAGTAGTGAATTACGCAACATTTAACGATGGAGGAAGGCTGCCAACTGGCAGAATCGATTGCGCGTGGAGCCAAATGCTTAGTATTTTGTCTGTCTGTGTGATCTTAGTTCAAATTTCGCCGAGATGACTGCCTTTCACCCTTCCGTAGTCGATGGGGGTCGATGTAATTGACTTTGCCCGGAAATTGCTGGCTCTGTGCTTAATTTAAAGTCAATATTTAACGATGGAGGCCGACTTTGCCATTCGTTCTTTCGGGGTCGATAAGATAAGTACTAGTTGAATACTGAGATCGATGTGACCTACTTACTCCCCCACCTCGAAAATGTTGGCCTTGTGCCAAAATTTGAAACCAATATCTAATGATGGAAGAATGGCTAAACCGGTAGAGTGTCTGAGAAAATGTCTTGTGGTATGTATTTACGTACCTTAGTATTCAGACTTTAAGTTGCACAAAGATCCAACTCTGTTTTTCGTTATTCCAATGTTGATAAAATAAAGTACTCGAATGAAGCGCTAGGATCGATATAATCGGCAATACACCTCCTCGAAATACGGGGTCTTGTGCCTATATTGGAAATCAATCTAATAGCATATCAAAAGAGATAAACAGATTCCAACTAAAGTTAGCCAATCTTTTTCTTTCTTCTTTTTTTTTTATTTTCTGTCACCTAAAGTGACCTAAAAACCAGAAACAAAGTGAAAATTTTGGTGGTTAATTTGATAACATTGATAACTGGGCCAACAATGTTAATTGCTAAATCGATAACATTGATCCATAAATCGATAAAAAGTGTTTTTCCTGTTTTTTTGTTTTTTTTTAAGCCGCAGGTCAGTTCCGATCGAACCAGAGATGCTGTTTGCGATCGTTCGACCTGCTTGAAATGGCAGCGAAATCCCACCCCTCCTCACACCGTAATGTCTTAAAACAGGAAAGACATATTGGTTTACTACTGTATAAACCTATATATCTTTTGTCTGAAACACAGACGAGGTGGTCACAATTAGAACGTCAACAAAGTGATAAACATCGATAAAGTTGATTGCTAAAGTGATAATAGTGAGCATAAGTCGATCATGTTAATTACCAAGTCGACAATGTTAATTATCTAATCAATACTATCGATTACAGCATCGTATGTCGATAAGCTTGATTGCTTAGTCAATATCACTGAGTCGATATTTGATAGTGCTGAACGCTAAAAGTATACAGTGTTGGTTGTTGTGTACGTAATTATTAGGTAATAAGCACTGATTGTGAAGCCAATAGCTTTGTTCCTTGTGCGATCATCTTGGTTCCTGAATCGCTTCTATTAACTGCAAAAAAAAAAAATCAAAATTGCTAATTTGTATGATTGCTAACTAGTGAGATGTGATGACTAAGGTGTTCCTATTAGGAACTCATTTAATAATGCTGGCTGTTGGGTCAGTGATGGTGATTGCATGGTCAGAACTGGAGGAGCTGGTCGATCGCTAATCATGTTTGCCAAAGCAATAACATTGACAACTGTGATGTACGTAGTTCATTATAAGACGAAAATATCGATTATTTCAAATGTATATCTTCATTGATAAATCTGTTTGCACATTTCTGAGGTGAAATGGTTAATTACTAACGGGGCAATGTTAAATATTAATTCCATAGTATTAATTAGTAAGGTACTAGTATTACATACGACTTTATATAGTAGGTGTGGGCGTGGTTGTGTGCTTAAGAAACTTACCAACTGCGCGGCACCTCGGCAACAGACTTCTACTATAGCACCAGGCAGACTAAAGAGTGCATTTGCACGTGCGAACGGGTATACTATGCGTATTCGTATTCATATATGTATGTAAGAATGCACGTATGTATGTGTGTGTGTGTCTGTGTGTGTGTGTCTGTGTGTATCCTTCACATGCGCTGGTACGGACATGTCCTCCATCTCCCGCTAGTTTGTCCCACCAGGACTTTACTCTCATTCGATGCAGCAGCTGCGGGCTGGAAGAGGCATCGTCGACGTAACTGGAGAAGATTTCCAAAAGCTTGAGGTGTCTTTGGAGGGTGCAGAGAGGGTAGCACAGGACTGCCAGCATAAAGAACAATGGTGGACCTGGTAGGCTCTATACATGATGACATCTCTGAGACCACCGACCTAGGATGACCCCAGCCTCATCAAGCAACAACATGAAGCAAGCTTATATGTATTTATTTATGTATGTATTTATATGTAAATATGTATGAATTTGTGTGTGTGTGTGTGTGTGTGTGTGCGCGCGCGCGAATGAATCGAATGTATGTATGTGTGTGTGTGTGAATGAATCGAATGTGTGTGTATTTTATTTAGTAGCAATGATAAAATAAGTACCAGGCTTTAAAAAAAAAAGTACTGGGGTCGATTTGTTCGACTAAAATCCTTCAAGTTGATGCTCCAGTATGGCTGCAACCCAATGACTGAAACAAGTAACAGAACGAAAGAAAAAAAAAGGAAAGAAAGAAATGGAGCAGGTCGAGAGATTTTCTCTCTCATGCACACACACACACACACACACACACACACACACACTCTCTCTCTCTCTCTCTCTCTCTCTCTCTCTCTCTCTCTCTCTCTCTCTCTCTCTCTCTCTCTCTCTCTCTCTCCCATAGATGATGGCCGAAGAGAAGTCAAAGCCGATGCAGCTTGGCATTCATGCCGCCATCACAGATGTTGCTATTAGAACCCAAAGAATTGGAACAAATATCGTTAGGAATGACAATCGACGCAATAACTCTACTGGAAGCCCACTTCTCTTGTTATTATCTTTTATCTCTCAAAAGAATAGAATATAGGGTTGATCCCGGCCTGGATTTTAACTCAGAGACCAGAATTAGAAGAAAAAACCATTCGGTATTTTACCCTCTGCCCTAACGACGCTGCTTTGATGTACTTAGAGAGAGATGTTTTTAATATGATTTGTCAGGGAGATTTTTTTTTTTCCTTTTTCAAAATCCATTGCATGTCTCCTTAAAGTTTCATTGCCGATCACTTCTGATACGCGTGTTATACATTTGCCATCATTGCCTTGAACTAACGCTATAAATAATTACTGACAATGTGGGTCTGTATTACATTCAATGCAAAAAGTAATCAAGTTCGAATCTCGAACCAGCAGCCCTAATAGTTAGTACACCATATTAATTGTATTGTCTTCAGTTTTCCCACGATGCCTGACATCTTTTCATAAAACACCTGGAAAGCCGTAGTTCCCTGAATAGCAAGGTTTATTATGCGTACAATATGTTTTCCCTTCTCTGACGTCTGCTCCTTTGTCGCTTTTTCTTTTTTTTTTTCTATTGTCGTCTGCGTGCTTCATTTTTTGTTTTCTTTCTTTATCGTCCGCTCATGGCATGACTTTTGCGTTGTCAAACTGACTCACTTAGTTGTTAACTCTCCTCCGAAGCAGCCTGTTGTTGCCAGTATGGTTCTCATTGTCGATCTTGTTGTTATTACTGCTGCTGCTGTTATTGTTGTTGTTGTTGTTTGGCTCTAGATTATCCCTGAACAAGGCACTTTATTTCACGTTGCTCCAGTTCACCCAACTGGCAAGAATGAGTTGGGCCTGTATTTCAGAGGGGCCAGCCTTGTTACGTTCGGTTTCACGTTGAATCTCCCTGAGAACTACGTTAAGGCTACGCATGTCTATGGAATACTCAGCCACTTGCACGGTAATTTCACAAGAAGGCTCTTCCGTTGATCGGATCAACTGGTAACCTCAGTTAAATCTTCAAATCAGTCAGATTTCTGCTTTGAATAAATTATTTTCCCCCTTTCCCCCAACCATGGAGACTGTGAAAGGCTCTACACGATAATCTTCTCACTAAGTGATGGTGGTGGTGGTGGTGGTGTCGTTTTGGCGTTGGCAGCGGTAGCGCTGATTGGTAATAGCTATGGAGAAACAAGAATAGTGATAATGATGGCGGAAGAGATGGAAGCTCCTAAGTCGTCTATTTTTGAAGATCAACCGAAATATGGTTGGTAGGTAGAGTCGTGGGAATTTTCGTGTTGGTGAAGAGAATGCTAAAAGCAGTATTACCTCTGCTCATAAAATAAATATCAATCCTTTGCAGGTGAGAGCTGCAAGCTTTCTTGGCTCCTGTTTGCAAATAGCTGAAGTGAGCTAGCGAGAGTTCAGCACTGGTGATGTAGCATGACCCATTCATCATTTGAGCGATAATCTAAAGATGGATGAGGTTTGTATCATAACCGGACCATTATGACTCTAACCTGGAGACGATTCAACCGGAAGATGTCAGAGTAATGCAAATAAGACTTGAATTTTTTATTCTCCACATATTTTTGGTCTCTCACTGTTTCCATAGTATCACATTTGATGCCATTGCACTGTGTTTCATTGTTTATTTGTTTCCATATATATATATATATATATATATATATATATATATTGCATCTCTTCCAGTAATATGCTCTTATCAGATCGACATCCAGCATCAATCAGCGAGTATCTAATTCCTGGTTTTGTGCATCTCTGACGACAATGTCAGAGCGATTAGCTTTCATCTGTTCTGCCTTGCATCTATTTACATAACCCTATTAAAATGCCGTTGTCTTTTTTTGCTCTTCTCTAAAACTGCTTCTGATCCAGACTTGCACTATTTCTGTTTTGGGCATTTTTTCTTTTTTTTTTTTTCCATAAATACCAATAAAATACTACTACTGCTGCAACTATTATTAAGGCTTTTGTCATTGTTGTTGTCATCATTTTTGATTCTGTTGTTGTTATTGCCGACTTCATTACGTTTGTAGTTGCAGTTTGTTTAGTAAAACGACGCTATTTCGCCAACTGTCAAATGAATATTAAAACGAATAGCGTCATCAAAATAAAGCATCAATAAAGCCATTATTATTATTATTGTTAGTGTTTTAATTTTCTTTATTAACATGTTGCAAGAGTGGTGAGTTGGCAGAATCGTTGGTACGTTGGACTAAATTCTTAGCGGCATTTCGCGCGTCTTTACGGTATAAGTTCAAATTCTGTCGGATACCAATATTTCCTTTCATCTTTTCGGGGTCGATAAAATAAGTACTCCAACATTTCAGGTCTTGTTCCTTTAAAAGATTTATTATTATTATTATTATTATTATTATTATTAAAAACGTATTAAAAAGAATCGACAAAATTGTTATATCGTGCAAGACGGAGAGTTCTTTCATTTTCCCTGTCCGTCTTTCTGTCCCTCCCCTCACTCTCTGTTTCTCTTCTCCCCGTCCCTCTCTCACTCTGTCTCTTTCCCCCCTCTCTCTCTCTCTCTTTCTCCCTCTTCAGCGACCACCACCCACAACTCTGTTCCTGCAGAATGCCTTGTCATCGATTCCTCTGCTCAAAGGTGATGACCAACAACAACAAGAACAATAAAAGAAAGAAAAGAAATCGAAACGATTCCTCTACGATCTCTTCTTTCTCTCTCACTCTTTCCTTATCATTCTCTCTCTCTCTCTCTCCTGCTTCTTCAGCCTTTCGTCTCACTATCTCCCCCTCTCTCTCTCTGTACGTGTTCATGTGTGTGTTTAGTTGTATCATTTTCTCTTTCCTTTCTCTCTCACGCACACACTACACCCACACCCAAGTACACCCCCTCTTTCCCCTCAAAATTCCTTCTTCTTCTTCTTCTTTCTGCTTTCTTCTTGATTCGGTCTCATTGCCCATTTCACTTCTTCCATTCATCACCCACCTCTCTCCCTCCCCTCTCTCTCTCTTCTTTCTTTGTCACCCCTCCCCTCCCCTCCCCTCCCTTTCGCAACCAATAAACACCATCAACGAACGAACCGTATTTTTCAAAAATCGCCATTTTGACCCCAGTTTCCTTCTTCATAAAAACTCAAGCAAAGATTGTTTTC
>NC_068995.1:57701048-57701877 GCF_001194135.2 Octopus bimaculoides | reverse complement strand
TTATTATTATTATTATTATTATTATCATTATTATTATTATTATTATTATTATCATTATTATTATTATTATTATTATTATTATTATTATTATTATCGTTGTTGTTGTTGTTGTCATTGTTGATGATGATGATGATGGTTTTTGTTATTATTATCATTATTGATATTGTTATTCTTTTCTTTCTGTGTACATATATGTATGTGTGCGTTTGAGTGAGTGTCTTTGTGCATAGCAATGCATGTGTTTAAATATTCTATGTGTGTGCGCGTAATTATATGCATGTGTGCATGGTGTATGAGTGTGTGTGTGTGTGTGTGTGTATGTGTGTGTGTGTGTGTGTTTGTGTGTGTTTGTGTGTGTGTGTTTGTGTGTTAGCAGTCTTGGTTAAAATGTTGGTGAAGGAAAAAACAATCAACGAAGAGGTTAATAAACTGATGATGACGAAGTGAAGAAGAAGAAGAAGAAGAAGAAGAAGAAGAAGAAGAAGAAGAAGAAGAAGAAGAAGAAGAAGAAGAATTGGAAGAAGAAGAAGAAGAAGAAGAAGAAGAAGAAGAAGAAGAAGAAGAAGAAGAAGAAAGGGGTGGGGAGAGAAAGCTACTTTAGTGCCGGAATCTTTCTATATGGATCCCAGAAAGTTGAAGAGCAAAGTAGACCTTGGCGAAATTTGAACAGAGGGAGTCAGATATTCAGAATAAATACCACCAGGTATTCTGTCCCATACTTTCACAGTTCGGCCTATTCAGGAACCATGTGGTTTGGAAGTAAAATTTATACCATTCAACCATGCTTGTTGATATTTTGCTTATAAGATGAAAGGAGGCGAGATTTATA
>NC_068995.1:57697091-57700746 GCF_001194135.2 Octopus bimaculoides | reverse complement strand
CCAGTTCGATGATTTTACCAAGATTTGGAGTACACACACACGCACGCACATACACACATGTATTTCCCCACAATTTTCGTCTTGCAAATCACTCAGATGCTATTGGTGGGCCCAGGGCTTTAGTGAAAGACACATATTTCAATTTAAATTTCAATTCAATTTCTATTTTTTCTTCTATCGATTCAAGAACACCAGACAAAAAACGCGTCCTGACGATGGCCATTACTGACAGCTGAGACCATTAAAAAGTGTCTGTTTTCATTTTCTTTGCGACTTGTTCCCGAAAGCTAAGGATTTGAAGCGATGAAGCTTTTGGTCTTATTCGCTGGCATTAGCAGCATGAGGTGATGTGCTTTTGAAATCAACCGACTGAAATACCGTTTTGGTCTTCTTTTTCGAGAGCTTTATCATAGTCTCTGCAACTCGCAATACAAATGATTATTTTATTAGCATAGATTCAATTGGATCCCTTGTTCATCAATGGTATTTATTTCAGCCACCCTAGAGACTGAAGGGGGAAGTTGGTTTCGAGCGGAGAACGTAGAAACCTGACGCTAAATAGTCTTTAGTACTTCCCGCTCTTTTTTTAAAGAATTAGACCAGAACTTCAACAGCTTCAACCAATTCTACCCCCACTCCCACCCCACTCCAAAGACTTTATCGCAAATATTGTTTTTGGCTTGAATCAGCGGGTAATTAAACTCTTTACACTAAATTCAGACTGCATCGAGCCAACATTTTCATATTTTCAGACAAACTTTTTCCGACAAAAAAAAAAAGAAAGAAAATAAGAGAAAATACATAAATAAACAAAAACAAAAGTAAAATAAAGAAATAAAAAAATTCAATCGATATTTGCTACACACACAAAACGATCAAAGCAAAATTGGGGATCGATTAACGAACGAGCAAAACGAATGAACGAAGTCTGCTTTCGTTGTGTCAGACATTTAAAAAAAAAAATTGGCGATGCTATATCTGTTTCTGTTGTTGTTGTTGTTGTTGTTGTGCTTAAAACTAATGAAATGTAGTTTATAAAAAATACAATGCATCGTTTTTGATTATACTCGCTTTTAATAAGTCTTAAATTAGACTTTGTGAGAACGATGGCGTGACAGTGGTGAAGGTGGTTGTTAGATTACGTAGTTTAAATACTTATAAGGCCGAATTTTGTAGAAACCACTTCAGCTTTGCTGAACATTCAAACGTTACTAATAATTATTGGTGTAATTAGAGTGGCGCAGTGAAACCCTACCAACAGAGTACAAAATAGACTGTCGTGCTTTATTTAGTACATTCCTTTACGTTCGGAGTTCAAATTGAACCGAGTTCGATTTCGTCTTTCATCTGCTCGGATCGATGAAATATGTAGCCAGCAAATACTGAACTTATTTAAATTGTCTAAAACTCGCTCATAAAATGTTTAACGGTGTCAAATCCAGGAATCGATGGTTATAAAAGTGTAACTCGACTACAGCGAAACTGTGTCTGGTTTTAACCGTTAATGCTTTCAATCTTTGCAGAGATCCTTGTTTCTTACACTATTAGACATTGGTGTCTGCAACACAAGGCCTGAAATTTGTGGGGAGGGGTAAGCCGATTGCATCGACTCCAGTGCTCAACTGGAACTTATTTCATCGATTCCGAAGGATGAAATGCTAAGTAGATCTTTCCATATAAATGTTGCAATATGAGGAATAGGAGATCGAATGCTCTAGCGCAGGGATCCGGATGACCATAAGTCCACCTGGTACGATAATTGCTTCTAGTAATGGTTTCAAATTTAGCACAAGGCCAGCAATTTTAGAGGAAGGGATAAGTCGATATCATCGAGTCCAATGCTTAATTAGTATCTATTTTATCGACACCCAAAAGGACGAGAGGCAAAATCGACCTCGCTGCTATGTTTGTTTCTAATAATAAAATATCAAAAAGAAACCAAAATATCTCCGTCCGTTAATGTAAACTTAGGAAACATTGTTTACAGTAGGTCGGTAGCTATGTGGGAAGGTCAAATCATCGAATAAATACCTCCCCACCTCCGCATGCATAACACACACACACTTGATATATGTCTTACATTATGTAATGACTGATTCATCTTTAAGAAACATTTTAAAAGGAACTAAATGAAAAGAATTCTCTTAAAAAGGTGAAGGACGTGTTAAATTTTTAATTTGCCAATCAGCAATCTGCAATGAGTGGATGGCAACAGAACCATAAGAGCGGTGGACCACCTGGATGGTTAATAGCGATTACATTAAAAGACAGTCTGAAATACAAGCTTTACGTCCTGGATGGCAATTTTCTTCAACAAAATATTAACTAGAAATGGCAGAAGGGAGAATAGAAATACTGCTCTCTGATAGTACGGTGTATTTATGATAAATTTATGGTTTCATCATTGAGGGTCTCTTGTGATTCTAGATTCAATTGGCTGAATATGATAGATGGGATTAACACTCATTCAGTTGTGGATGGAGACAGAAAGATCAATGATCAGTTTATTGGTTTGTTTAACCCGAGATCAGCTCTGACCGAAGAAGGTATTCCAGCCGTTAATTTACCGTCCTTCTTGACCATTATAAAGATAGAACTTTGTGATACAACGAAGTATAGTGGTTGGTCTGACGCGGCCTGAAAAAAAAATTAATAATTTCATACAGAAGTAACATGGAGATATAAACGTTATTGTTGATATTGTATCGACTGTATTGCAGTGTTGTTGTTGTTGTTAGTGGTGGTGGTGGTGGTGTCAGCAGAAGTGGTTGTTGTGGTAGTGGTGGTGGTGATGGTGGCAGTGGCGGTTGTGATGCAGGTTACTAGTCATGGTGGTTGTAGTAGAGAAGGTATTGTCACTGGTGGTGGTGAAGGTTGTTGTTGTTGTTGCTGTTAGTGGTGGTGGTGGCTTCAACAGGAGTAAGGAACGAAATAGCTACGGATGTTCTGAAACATCCCTTCTTTGTCTATGAGTTTAATATAGAGATCGTTGCAAGGCAGCGTTTGAAATTATAATGATAATGATGATGATGATGGTAATGATGATGGTGATGATGATGATGAGGAGGAGGAGGAGGAGGAGGAGGAGGAGGAGAGGGGAGGGGGAGAGCGATGGTTCAGTAATGAAGAAACGTGATGTTGATTAGGATGAAGTTGATGACAACGAAGAAATGGCTCATGAGGATGAACGGAATAGTGAGGAAGAAGGGGAGGGTTGGCAAGGAGGTGGGAAGATGATGATAGTGACGATTACAAGGATGACAATGATGATGATGATGATGATGATGATGATGATGATGATGGTTATGGTGGTGGTGGTGGCGGTGGTGGTGATGACGATAAAGATAAATGAAAAGAATAATTAACAACAAAAAGTAAACTGACTGTAGCGATAAACCTGTAGATTGTCTAAGTAATAATAATAATAATAATAATAATAATAATAATGATAGCAATAAGGAAGTGTGCGCCAGAGATCGATATCTCACACAGTTCAATAAACGAGGTGAATCGATCTGTTGAAGGAAGGATAAATGATCCTTTGCACAAACTATCGATTACACTGCTACGCCGCCCCCACAGATATATATATCTATATATATAGATATATATATAGATATATATATATATATATATATATATATATATATATATA
>NC_068995.1:57694766-57696566 GCF_001194135.2 Octopus bimaculoides | reverse complement strand
TATATATATATATATATATATATATATATGGTGTTGCGACGAAGAGAAAAGAAAACAATGACGAGAGATGTGAGTGTGGAGATGGAGAAGGAAATTGTGCGTAAGAAAAAAAGGTGAAGGATTATAACAACATGGAGGAAGGTAATATCTTACGCATAAAACAAGATAATATTTGTTTGTTACTTAAAATAACACTCTCCAGATATATTGGGAAATAGATAGATAAGAGTAGATAGATAGATAGATAGATAGATAGATAGATAGATAGATAGATAGCTTGTCAGACATTCAGATACGTATACACACACACATACACACTCACACACACACACGCACATACACACACACACACACACACACACACACACACACACACACACACACACACACACACACACACACACACACACACACACCTAGGTGTATTACTGTGTGACGGGACCGACCAGACTATCGGATGCTGTTATACATGGAAGTCATAATACACGTTTACACATTGCTGAAGCTTTTGGAATGATGTCTTTCCGCTGGAAAGCGAAGGCGAGCAGTCGCACATTGCCCCGGAACGAAACGCCAGTGGGTTCACATCTGGTCGGTGGAACTCTGAAAGGAAGAAATGCAAAGTTGATCAGTGTAGGATTTGTACACAGAATATAAAGTACCATGATAAATACTTCAAGAACAATAAGAACGATAATAATATTTTTAACTGTTAGCACAAGACCAGCAATTTTAAGGAGAGGGGTGGGGATGGGGGGAAAGTCCCTTCCGTCGACCTTAGTACTTGAGTGGAACGGTATTTGAACTCAGAACCTGAACAGCCGGAAAGGATACCGCTAAGCGTGTAAAGCCGAAAGAATTCTACTTGGCATTTTGTGCAGCAGACTAACGATTCTATGAGATCGCCGCTCTGGAGAATCACGGGAGAATAATAGAAACCAATTGAAGGATGCTATCTTCTGGCTTGTAAGAAACATAACAAGTTTATGTTGCTGTTGTTGTTATCGTTTCTCTCCTAGTCAGCTTCTATCGAGCAGACAAAGGCGTTCCAAAGTTGGCCATCTCATCTATTTTGTATATCAAGATATATCTTTGATGACGGTTGTTTCTGAAAATAATGATACTTGGCTGCTGAGAGATACTCAGCCGCTAGTCACAACAGGTGGAGCGAAAACATGGATGCACCATCGGTGACTCACAATAAAAAGAAAAACTGCGGTTTCAGTTTTGAAGCCACATCAATTGGCTTCAAAATTGAAACCATTTTCATAAGTACCAACACAAGAAACCCTCGGTACCTGGATCACTGTAACCTCAGCCGATTATTAATTAAAAAAAAAATGTATATACATATAGATATATATTTACGTGTGTGTGTGTGTGTGTAGTGTAACTGTAGTTTACGTATAGTAAGAGGTGATAAGCATTTCGAAACAGTGCTGAATGGCAACGATCAGCCGGTCTTTATGGCTGATGTAGCGAGCGCATTGGCGTCAGTCACTTGAATTGAATGTTCCCTGTGTGTATGAACGTGAATGTGTGTCTTTGCGGATGCCTGTGTGCGTTTGTGGGTGCAAGTACATGTGTGTGTGTGTGTTGTGTGATTTTACTTTTCAAGGCAACAGCCAAAGCACTGATGACGTCACACAACACATGATACGACTCCATCTTGATGTTTGTTTCAGCAATTATGGCAAAACTCATGGAGAAGATCACTGTGTCCACATTCCTTGATACCTGAATGAAACTTTGATGCGGAAGTAGTTACAGGCACTTCCGTATGTGTGTGTGTGTGTGTGT
>NC_068995.1:57692380-57694402 GCF_001194135.2 Octopus bimaculoides | reverse complement strand
TGTGTGTGTGTGTGTGTGTGTGTGTGTGTGTGTTATTACATGGACCTGATGATAAACTGGAATCTTTCAAAAAAGCGCTGCTCCGATTTTGCTCTCACTTTTAATAATTCTCTCTGTCTCTCTCTCTCTTTCTCTCTCTACCCCTCTCCCCTTCTAACTACACATGCGCACATATACAAATACACACACACACATGTATAAGTACACATACACAAATGCACACGCACATATATGTACGTGAATTTATACCCACGCTCACATATATATTTATGTGTGTGTGTATGTGTCTCTCTCTCTCTCTCTCTCTCTCTCTCTCTACATATATATATATATATATATATATATATATATATATATATATATATATATATATACATATGTACATATGTACATGCATGCATGCACATACATACATACATACATACATGTACACACCCATTGACACACAGGAGGTCGTACACATGTTTAGGCGCATTATCTGTTGTAACAGATGGTGCATCTAATATGTTTTGTATAATGGGCCAGCTGAAAGGAGAGAGAGAGAGCGAGAGAGAGAGAGAGAGAGAGAGAGAGAGAGAGAGAGAGAGAGAGAGAGAGATAGAGAGAGAGAGAGAGAGAGAGAGAGAGAGAGACTTTAAGAGGTTGAGAGAAAGAAAAATTCCTCTCTGTGTTGTATTATGGAGTCTTGTAGAAGAACTTATTACATGAATAATGCAATATACACATACATAACGGTCATGTGGAATTATATGTGCTTTGGGAAGAAACGAAGGCAATGTGTATATGGGGGAGCGCCCTTCGTAACATGTGTGTGTGTGCGTGTGTGTATGGATGTGCGTGTGTGCGTGCATAAGCATGTATATCTGTATGCATGCGCGCAACATGTGTGCGTGCGTCTGTGTGAGAGTGTATGTGCTCATGTTTGTGTGCGTCGTGTGTTCTCCAAGTATGCCAGGTCTTCGAATATAAAAATATTTATATAGTCAACACACATGTATGTATATATGTATGTATGTATGTGTGTATGCGTGTGTGTTTGTGTGTATGTATGTGTTTAAATATGCATATGTAAATCTTTTCTTGTATGAACAAACAATAGCATAGTTAGATGAAAGAATAGAGAACCGTGTCGAGTGATTGTAAGTCGCTATATCGCCAACTGAATTCTTGGATACAAGATTTAAAATGCAAGATTTGACACTGAGATATAAGAACAAGTACAATGGTACTAAATGTCTACAGAAAATTCATGATGATATTAAAAGCTCTAAGAGAAAGGGATTGTGGGTATTTCTACCCGGGAGCCATTGTCTATGTTTAGGTCATTGGTAAATCTTGATTTATCTCTCCTTTGTGACCATTCCATCTATTTTTATTTTATGGTACACTGCATCTAAGGCTACATTAACCGTCTGCCCTTGTCTACGATGTCATACACTACGATGTTCATCGTAGTGTATGAATTTTGAGGTAGATTTAGCAATGCTGTTATTTCTAGCAGGTCGAGTGAAAGATTAACGGCCTTCATGTTTGATTCGAAACATAGCAGATACGTGTTTATATATTCAACACAAGTATCAAGGCGGTGAGCTGACAGAACCCTTAGCAAGCCGGACAAAATGCTTAGCGGTATTTCGTCCGTCTTTACGTTCTGAGTTCAAATTCCGTCGAAGTCGACTTTGCCTTTCATCCTTTCGGTCGATTTGTTCGACTAAACTCCTCAAGGCCTTGTCCCAGAATGCCCAGAATACCCAGAATGTCCAATGACTAAAACAAATAAAAGATAAAATATAAAGGGAAAAAAATTATAACATTTACTCAAAGCATAATCTGCATCTAATATGTACATCTAGGGGTTGCACTTTAATATGCGGTCCACCTGTACACTTTTGAGTATGTTCTACGCTCACGTTTGACCTTCAATTTGCTCTCAACTTCCAATCAAGTCAAAAGAAAAAAAAAAAAAACTAAAAAACAAAAACCAAGAGGTAAGCACGATCAGATACAAGTAGGTGAAAAGAG
>NC_068995.1:57690880-57691519 GCF_001194135.2 Octopus bimaculoides | reverse complement strand
TATATATATATATATATATATATATGTATGTATGTATGTATGTATGTATCTATGTATATATTTATATATAGAAACACACCCAGAGATACACGTGCACACTTGTCTAGAGAAGCGTTCGCTCACGGCTTATAAAAAGAATTAATGACAGTCACACTGCTGTTGCTCTCTCTCCAATCATAATTTCCCATTGTACCCTTCCACTACCCATGAGTATTAGCAGTTATTCCCTGGTTATAGAAAAAATAAATACATCCCACCCAACCACTTAACTAATAGACTAATCACCCACCCATCCATCCATCCATCCATCCGTCAATCCATCCATGCATACAACCAGCAGTCTATACACTCATTCGTTTATCTATTGCACCTTCTCACACTGTTCCGTAATATCCCAACGAGACCTAAATTGCAGCATGTATGTGTGCACGTATGTATGCATCTGTGTGTGTGTGTATATGTGTGTATGCAGCATTGTATATGTATGCGTCTGTGTGGCAATGTGTATGTGTACGCACATACGTGTGTGGTTAACAGGGAGAGAAAAACCTGTGTGTTCTCCTTCATATCCATATATATATACATATGTTTGTGTGTGTCTGAGTGTGTGTGTGTGTGTATATATATATATATATATAT
>NC_068995.1:57687906-57689625 GCF_001194135.2 Octopus bimaculoides | reverse complement strand
TATATATATATATATCCTTTGTTTCTTATGTTCTTTCTTCAGGTCTTTCCTTCTTTTTCTTTCCTCTCGTCCTTTCTGTCTTTTGTGTACACGATCCTCTCTGATTTTGTATACTTAGAATGTACAGCAAAACTTATTCATACCTGTATGGCCGCAAGTGTGTCCGTTTACAAGTGCGTAGGTAAGTGTGTGTGTATGTGTGTGTGTGTGTGTATTAATGACTGGATGTATAATGTATGAGTATGAATGCAGTAGCTCATATACAAATATATACATGCACATATATACATACAAACACACGCATACATATACGCACACACCTGTCTCACCTTGATTCTTTTTTTGCATTCTCTATCGCCCGCTCTTTTTCTTTCATATGTGCCTTCGTAATGCACAGAAAAACATACACACAAACACCCAATAATATAAACAGATGTATATTACATTGTTGGGAATAAATTTCCTAGCAAGTAAATGTAATTCTTTGCGCATATCTCCATCTCCGTATATACAGATGTGTGTGTGTGTGTGGTCACCCTCAGTGTGAGATTAATTCTGAAAACAAAAATATTACCTATATTATATTTCTTATTTCAGAAGTAGCTAATTAATCTTAAATTAATTTCACTAAGGTTATTTTTTCCGTTTTGTTGCAATTGACTTACAATTTACGCAGACGCTTATACGTGTGTTCTTATATAAGAGCAGCCTTTTTCGAAATGAGTGTTATAAACGATATTTTGAGAAATAGTTTTTCGAAAAGAGACTTCGATGGAAAACAATTAATTATAAATTGTGGGAGACCAACACCGAATTTGCCTAATTTGCGAGGATGGGGTGCAAAGACATTCATTACATGCCCAACCCCGGACGTTGGGCATGCAAATCAGTAACGGGCCGCAGAGAAAGAATAAATTTCGTAATTTTATTTCCATTGATTGGAAGTGTGCATTATAAATGTAATAAGAATTAAAATGTATATTATGCACTTTATTGTGTTTTGTGATTCCCCCGCTCCGTATAAATATTGTTCAGCATCAAACTGTCCTTGGTTGGTGCAACTCGGAATCAATCGCGAGAGTCACGGAATTAATCGCGAGAGTCACAGAATCAAATGGGACCAGTTTGCCGGCTTTTCAATGCCACGCTTTCGGGTTACCTCCGAAACGAAACCATCCCGGGTGCATGGTATTGACAAGCTGCATTGACGGTGAAATGCGATCTGTTACTCTGGGGGTTGCTTCCGGGTTGATTTCGTTCTGCCTGGCTCTGAAGTATACTGTGTTTAAACACAGTAAATCTGTAAAGGAATCATGTTTCACACGACCACGCTAATTACCGAGCTTTCGACGATAATCATGCGTTAAGTCATACAGATGAGAATATGAATCTAGACCTGCTTCTGTGGAACAAAGCGATACACTGATAGATGGATGGATGGATAGATAGAGAGAGAGAGAGAGAGAGAGAGAGAGAGAGAGAGGGAGAGAAAGAGAGAGAGAGAGAGAGAGAGAGAGAGAGACCGACAGGCAAATAGATAGATAGATAGATAGATAGATTTATTGATAGACACATAGACAGACAGGCAGGCAGAGAGACAAATAGCTAGATAGATAGATAGATAGATAGATAGATAGATAGATAGATAGATAGATAGACAGGGAGATAAAATATATCGATAGATAAATAAACAGACAGACAGACAGACAGACAGATAGA
>NC_068995.1:57686365-57687589 GCF_001194135.2 Octopus bimaculoides | reverse complement strand
ATATATATATATATATATATATATATATATATATAAATACATAAGTGGCTGTGTGGTACGTAGCTTGCTTCCCAACCACATGGTTCCAGGTTCATTCCCAGTGCGTGACACCTTGGGCAAGTGTGGTATTCATCAACTTATAGGCACTATATTATGTCTATTTATTTATTTGCTTAAAAAGACAATTATAGCAATATACATACATATATGACATATTACGCTTTACGTATATAAAATATAAAAATACCAGTAATTATTAAAATATATAACGTAGAGCATGGTTGTGATGGCGGTGGCGGTGGCGGCGGCGGCAGTGTATATATATATACACACAAATATATACATATATATAAACGCACATATGCCGCCGCCGCCACCGCCACAAAAACAACCTTCTACAACACCGCAAATAGACGCTGCGATCTTTGCCTGTCAGAACGCCTAGCTATACTTACGGCTAAACAACTCATTCTGAACAGAAAATTTGAGAACGACTGCTTTTGTTTTCACGCGGGCCTCTATGTATTTTCAAAATACCGGTAGAATAGCCCCTCTTGTCTTCATGCAGGCCTCTATGCCTTTCATAATCACAAGCTTGAATACTCATCTATATAAGTCTAATTAACTGGGAAACACCTTAAACACTTACGCACAAATAGTAACCCTGCAAACCCACTCGCCCCCAATTCCATAATAATACACTTTGGACATACATAGGGCCCCTCCTAGCACCAAGAACTTCCTAAACTCTAGCAATAAGATAATTATTAGCCATAATACATTTTTAAACCACCCAAGATTTGGTATGAGTTAGCTCCCTTTTCACCCTGTTAGAGTTACCCCTTTCACCTGCACCGCCGGTGATAACTAATCGCAGAATATAAGCAAATTGAATACACACGTGCGAAAAAACATGTGCTTAATTAAACTAGTAACCCCGCACCTAAATAATAGTCACCCCGCCCTAATTACCCAACGAAACTAGCCAGTCTACCACAATCAAACCTCTACCCAGCAAATTTACGAGTGCAAGAACAAAATTTAATGTTAGACTTACTACCTTTGTTTATATTACCATCACATATGTATCAATTATTTTCGCATCCTAACCGATACATCTCTCTATATTCGCATTCTGAAGACATTTACTTAAACCAGTAGGCATACCAGTGAAAACCACGAGTTACCCATTGTTATTATATCCATTTTCTTCTCCTATATATA
>NC_068995.1:57682626-57686129 GCF_001194135.2 Octopus bimaculoides | reverse complement strand
ACACACACACACACACGTGTATGTGTGTGTATGTAGGCATTAGTATAAATATATATAGGTGTATATGTATATATACGTATATATGAATACGTATATATATATATATGTATATGCGCATTTATATGTATACGTATATATATATATATATATATGTGTGTGTGTGTGTGTGTGTGTGTATAAATAAATACATATATATATGTGTGTGTCTGTGAGTGTGTACAAAAAGAAACATAAAAACAAGCAACAAGAGATTAAAGAAAACTCGACAATCACCTATACATATATATATATATATATATATATATATATATATATATATAGAGAGAGAGAGAGAGAGAGAGAGGAGGGGAGAGATGGATTAAAAAATCTAGGAATAAGAAACAATGAAAAAATAAAAACCATACTTGACTATATATATATACGTACACACACACACACACACACACACACACACACACACATGTATATATATATAAACTGCAATAACACCAAGAACAAGAAGGCGAAGAACAACAACTACATAGAAACAATCGGCAGTATCGATGTTGTTAGTGAAGTGGAAAATTGGCCTTATTTTCTGCAATTCACTCCTATCGATGACGTTTAGTGATGTCGGCTGTAGAGAAGAATGAAGCTGAGATAGCAGACGATTGGCAGGAGTTAGAGAGAGAGAGAGAGAGAGAGAGAGAGAGAGAGAGAGAGAGAGAGAGAGAGAGAGAGAGAGAGAGAGAGAGAGAGAGAGACAGAGAGACAGAGAGAGAGACAGAGAGAGAGACAGAGTGAGAGAGAGAAGAGAAAGGAAAATGAATAGGAAAAAAAACAATGAATGAAAATAAAACGGTAAAAATATAGAAATAAAGAATACATAAGTAAAAGAAAAGAACGTTAGACAAAAATCGCTCCTTCCACCCTCACGAATTTTCTGTTATTATTTTCCGCCGCCATCTTGTATACGAATGAAACAAATAAAAGTGCGCATGAATACTTACGTATATATGTAGATAAATGCATTCAAGCTTATATACATATGCACAGATATATATGTAGATATGTATACATGTTCATGCGTGCGTACACACACATACACATATAAATATTTATATTTATACAGACAAGTTCATACACATGTCTCTTTCTCCCAGTGTATGTGTGTGTGTGTACACACACATACACACAAAGACACACGCACACATTTTTTACTCGTATTAGTAATCGTCCCTACGCCATGCTGGAGCAACGCATTGAAAGATTAAGTCGAAAATACCGACTCCAATTCTTGACTCAACTCATATAAAGTGTGGCAGTTATTTCATCGATCTCTCTTTGCCGAACCAGCGTGTAGAAAGAACATCGCGTCATGATCTCCGTTAGCGTGTCACTGATGACCCATCCTTCATGTCCAGGATTATCACCGGTGAAGAGAGTTGGATTTATGCGAATGAGACCCTGAGATGACGTAGCAGTTGTTACAGTGGAAGAGGGCTTCACATCCACGACCGGAGAAGGCACGACAGAACCGCAGCTCAGTCAAGAGAATGCTCATGGTTTTTTTTTTCGACACCCGCGGTATTATGCATCGAGAATTCTTGCCCCACCCAGGGCCAGACCCGTCAATCGAGAGTTCAACTGCGACATTTTGAAGCGTTTGAAGGGGAACATTCGTCGAAAGCGACCCGGATCTGTGGAGGGCAAAGGACGACAAGGCACTCTATCACCGAGTTCTCCTCACTCGTGATTTTCTCGCTAATAAACAAAAATGGCATCGCTTCTGCAGCCGCCCAATTCGCCAGATTTAGCGCCTGCAGACTGCCATCTCTTCCTCAAGATGAAAAGGCAGCTCAAAGGTCTGAAGTCAGCATCAAAAGCGACTTTAGAGCAATCTAAATCTGGCGTTAATCAAAATTCTGAATTACAGTCTATAATGTGGGTCAAAACTGAGGATTATTTTCGACTTTGGTAAGATTTCAAGAACAAATCTGACCATTGCAGACTCTGAAGTTAGAATTTAAGTAAACTAAATACTTAATAACCGTTTCAAATTTTGGCACAAGGCCAGCAATTTTAGGAGGGTGGAATTAGCCGATCACATCAACTCCTATATTTGACTGGTATTTTGTTGACCGCCAAAAGATGAGAGCCAAAGTCGGCCTTGGCAGTATTTGAGCCCAGAACGTAAAGCCGGACTAAATGCTGCTAGGCAATTTTTCCGGTCTGCATATCATTTTAGCAGCTCGCTGCCTTAAACTATATACTTAATATAAAAACCCGCTACACTATTCCTTTAAACTTTCAAGCCTTATTCAGTAATGTCTGGTGTAGAGTGTTCGTAAGTTTGAACATAATTATAATTCACTGTAATCAAGAGATTTGATCTTAACGATATCAGCTTTTAATATTGAGTCCAGAATCTTCTTAGGCGAACTTTATGGGTTTCAGACTTAGGAGAATCACTTACGAAATACAGCTGGAATCCTATCACCGGATAACTGATGGACTTAACATTAAATGTTCCTGGCAGAGATGTATTATGGCTATATCGGTCTAAGGATCCCTAAGCTTCATTATATATTGAATATATTTGTGGAAGTGCAATGGCCCAGTGGTTAGGGCAGCAGACTCACAGTCGGAGGATCACGGTTTCGATTCCCAGACGGGGCTTGTGTGTGTTTATTGAGCGAAAACACTTAAAGCTCCGTGTGTGTGTATGTGTGTGTGTGCATATACGTTTGTGTGTCACTGTGTCGGTGTTTGTCCCAACTTCCAGCGATTGATGAGAGGTTTCTTCACGCTCGGCGAAGATATCGATAGAATAAGTACTACACTTAAAGTACTTGAATCGATTTGCTTTGACTGAACAACTTCAAGGTGGTTTCCCCATCATGGACGCAGTCTAATGACTGAAACCAGTAAAAGATCAAAGATAAGAATTTAGGTTCTATAATTATTCTAATTTTTCTATGAAACTCAGTTAAACACATGTTTTCAAAGGTTTCAGTGCTACAATTCTTGAAACGTTGAAATGTTTGAATGCTGGAAACGTCGAAAAATATTGCTTAATATTTATATTCTATTTAATCTCAGAAGTTAAATATGCAAGTTGGAAAAACTTGATAATAAATTTATGTTTATAGACGCGTCTTGCAATACAATAAGCTTCAAAACAGAATTATTTTTCTTATGTAAATACGCACGCGCACGCACACACGCACACACACGCACACACACACACACACGCACACACACACACACACACACACACACACACACACACACGCACACGCACGCAAACAGGCAGAACTTCATATACACAAAAGAGTTTCATAAAACGCATACGCAAACAGAAGACGCACACTTATACATATGTGTGTGTGTGTGTGTGTGTGTATACACACATATATGCATACGCATATATATACATAAATATACATATATATACACACACATATATATACATACACATACATACAATACATACATGCATACATATATATTTACACACACAC
>NC_068995.1:57681697-57682616 GCF_001194135.2 Octopus bimaculoides | reverse complement strand
TACACACACACACACACACACACACACACATATATATATATATATATATATATATATGCAAGTATACACTGAGTTTATGTGTGTGACTATACATATATACTCACTCATAAGCAGACGTACATTCCTGATATAGTTGTTTGCAGAATATTATCAATAGTATGTTGAGTTAGGAAGTTCAGCTGCCCTGCAGATGTGGACATTTCTTTGAAAAGAAGTTAGAAAGAGAATATTTATGGACACTTTCCTCGCAACCCGCAGCTTCAGTACCCAGATTATATATTTTACATTTGTCCTCAACATTACAAGTGCACTCGGGAAATGTTAACAAAAATTTGTAATGTCGAGAAGCTGAGAATTTCCGCCAAAAAATGTATAAGCCGGTAGACATGTTACAGCATCGCTATTGCAAGACTTTTCCAAAATTCAGTGACTAACCATTCTTTCGTGCTGTTATCTAAACTTTCGCGATATAACTTTGTATATTTATATAGTTCTTTCCTTAAAACCATCGTTTTCATTAAGTGACATATTCAAAAAAATTACAACAAATATACATAAATGTGTTTTTCTATGTAAATATGTGTGCAGCTTTGTATGTGTTTATATATGTGTGAGTGCGTATATGCATATGTATATATATGTTCCTATATATGCATATATATGCACATATGCATGTATACATATACACGCATACACGTATGTATGTACTTATGTTTGTATGTGTGTGTGCGTATATATATATATAATCAATCCCAAAAAACGAAGAAATCTTATATTACAATCTTATATTAAATCTTAATTTACAATCTTATAATAAGATTGTAAATAAAACGTGGAAATCAAACAAAGATGCGATTTCTTTGAGTAATATATTCTACTATAAACAATCATACACATCCATGTCTTTATATATATATAT
>NC_068995.1:57678529-57681421 GCF_001194135.2 Octopus bimaculoides | reverse complement strand
ACTTTTTATAAAAACGTATATTACTCTACCCTCGGTAATCGAGTAGCATTTTCCCACGTTGTTTTGCATCCCTGTGCTTACACGTATATATATATATATATATATATATATATTTATTTATTTATTTACACACACACACACACACACACACACACACATATATATATATATGTATAAATATATACCCATATACACACATATATATATGCGCGCAGATATCCATATAAACATACACACATGTACACACACACACACACATATTTATGTGCATACCATGACAGAGGATACGGACAATATCTTTTATATACATGTGCACACACATATGCACACATATGCACACATGAACACATACACACTCACACGATGTCACATACAGTGCCCCACACGCACACACATAAAAAGAAACACGCTCACACATACTTCAAAGGTAATACATGTGAGCAAGCTGATCACCGAATCGGTTAAGATGGGACAGCTTTCGTCCACTCGGTGAAATAAAGATGTTGACATCAAATTTGACACTATAACCTCGGGGCGAACATTCGCCAAGCTCCATTGTAAGAGTGCACCGACCAGTCGGTCCCAACGCCTTCACCAACGAAGAAGACCGAATATTAAGCATTGCGTTTGCACATAATAGTCTAGTCACTAGCACTGACTTGCAAGAAAACTAAAAATAGATCTTTTTTTTTTTTTTTTACTTATTTGTTTCGCTTCAGTTGTTTCAGTCTCTCAAACTGTCGCAGACATTACAACAAAGATTACTAGTAAGACTTTCAGCCGAAGTAAAGTATAAATGTCTACTAATACAAGCCGTACTGAAATACAAATGTCGACTAATATTCAGCCGTATTAAAGTCCTAGTGCGTACTAATACACCACCGTACGAAAATACAGATGTGTACTATATAAAATGGCCGCTAAAGTACAAATATGTATATATATACCAATAAACACGTGAGTTGCTTTTTTTTCTGTGTTTTTTAATCATTCCATTTAATATAAATCCCTTCACTTAGTGTTTGCCTGCGTATCGTACCCTCATCTACGTACCCCGGGTGGTAAATATAAGAAATCATTATTAGGCAGCGAGACGACAGAGGTCTTAATGCGTCGGACAAAATGCTTAGCGCTATTTCTTCCGATTCTTTACGTGAAGAAGAAAACGATGGAGGTGTTAAAAGGCATCGCTTTGCAAGAGTTCCGACGCTGTTTCGAATCGTGGAAAACGTGTCTGGACTGACGCATTGCTTCAAATGGAGAATACTTTGAAGGCGATAAAAGTGTAAACATGTAAAATTAAGTGAATGAAATGATGTTGCAAAATTCCGGTTTCTTTTGGGTACCGCCTCGTATAGACATATGTGAAAGCAGTCAGATACTGCTTCTGTAGGTAAACAGAAGCATTCGTGGATAAACTGATGAAGTTACACAGAAAGCTACACAAACAGATAAATTCACACTCAAACACGTTTATGTGTCCTGCTTATCTGTCTATCCATTTCATCTGTCTGTCCTTATATAGTTATATGGGTATGGGAGTGTGCGTATATGTACGTGTGTGCGCGGACGTATGTGTGTGTGTGCGTATGTATATGTATGTGTGTGTGTGTGTGTGTGTGTGTGTGTGTGTGTGTGTGTGTGTGTCGTATGTCTGTTTACTTCATCCTTTTCAGTTTCCTCTTCATTTTCTCTTATCAATATTTCCCCCTCTTTTATCTCTACACTTTCCTCACCGATTCTTTATTTACATTCCATTCTTCTCTCATTTTATTACTTCCGTACTCCATCAATTTTACTTCGAGCCATTCGCATTGTCTTTCGTTTCGTTCTATCCACCCCATTCCCCCCTCTCTCTGTCACTCCCTCCTTCTCTCTCTCTCTCTTTTCTCTTTCGTTTGCTCACTCATTTACTCACCTTCCTTTCTCTCTCCCTCCCTCACATACACATACACACTCACACACACACACACACACCCACACACACACACACACACACACACACACACACACATCCTAACAGAATCATTTGTCTTTCCTTTTTTCTTTCCCTCATGCTTTCTTTCATTCATATATCATTCTTTCACCACATAAGCTGTTATTCCCCCCAACCCTGACTCCCATTAAAAAAAAAAAAAACGTGTTTCTTTCTTTCTTTCTTTCTTTCTTTCTTTGTGCACACCTCAAACAAATCATTCCGAACAATGCTTTTCCTTCGCAACACAACAAACTCTCCACAAATGCCACACCCATAGCACGCCTTTCCTTTCAATAAACTAACCTGGCTTCGTTGTTTCATTGTCATTGCTGCTTTTTTTTTTTAATGTTTCTGCTCTGTTGACTCTTGTCGACTGAGACGACCAGCCATGGCCAACTTGTAAACATACTTGATTATTCTCGAATATTAAAACTTAAAAGCCACCGCCTTAAACATGCAACAAATGGTGTTTCCCACCGACGCCTTTCAGCGATTGCTCGACCTGTTAAGATTACAAGCCAAACCTCTGTGACGTCATTGCTTACTGTCTCAGACATGGTAGCAGACGTTGGATAGTTGAGAAAATGACGGGATGGCCTCGATTGGAATGCCTATGGGTACAGGGGATTATAGATCGGTTGGGATCAGGACTGACTGGAGGCTAGACTACAACAGTCACAACAGCAACCATATCATCATTAACAACAACAACAATAACAACAAGTAGCGTTCGGGGAGACTCTGCCTAGTTTCAAAAAATAGCACCGAATATTCTTCAAAATCCATTTATGTTAAGTAGAATAGGGCTTGCTGAGGAGGCTTAATAGTGGTTTTTGAGGGGAGGGGAAAGTCGATCACATCGACCTCCAGTACTAGACTGGTACTTATTTACATGTATATGTTAGTATATATAT
>NC_068995.1:57677137-57678132 GCF_001194135.2 Octopus bimaculoides | reverse complement strand
TTTATCCAGGCCACAGCATACCCTTGGCGAACATTATCTTGAATACGCATGGCCTCTCCACTTCTTAAAATTCTACGAGCATTAACCGCGTTGATGGCGCCACTCTCAGAGGATCTGCACTAACCATGACCATATTCCTTTCCTCCTGATTAAAGAAATTACGCGCGCGCATGCGCACGCACACACACACACACACACACACATACGCACGCACGCACGCACATATAAGTTATCAAAACCGGTGTGATTTGAAGAAAATTTGACTGCTATTTCTAACAGAACTAACAAAAACATAGAACTGGTATTGAGCAGTCTTTCTGGAGAAGCGGGCCGCATGAGGCCTGGTTCATCATCAAGGTAATTTTTCGTTAGGTGTCCCACTCAGAAAGTCCCGCGAGCCTCAGTTTGCCCACGACTTACATAAAAGCTTTCTCTCCGTAGGAAACAAGCAAAGCAGAAAGGAATCTCGCTCTGGAGAGAACACCAATATAAGGCAGGTAACATTCATAAGTTTGGTACATATTCCAGAAGGACAACTAGGTGAACTGAAGTGCATGGAATTAAGTGCCTTGTCCAAATAAGCTACAGAATATCTGCAACCGATTTGGTCGGTCACACAATACAATCTTATTCTTAAAGAGACATTTCTGCTTTTAAATTTGACATCGAGTAAAGTTAGGGTTTACCTGGTCCCTTTTAGTATCAGAGTTATTTTCAAAAGGACACAAAGAAATGAAATAACAAAAAAAAATAATTGTGTTATCCGTTATATTCACCGATTTCAAACAACCCAAAAGTACGTCATGCAAATAAATCGTTGTGTCCTGTCGTCACTTCCGGTCGAGAGATAATAGAAGCTGTGAATTTATTGCGCTGCTGAAATAATGGCGGATGTGAGAGAAGGTGAACACAGTTACGGAAATGGAAACTACTCATCTAATGGAAATACGTGACTCAAACGTGGTGGACCTATATATATATATATATATATATAT
>NC_068995.1:57675965-57676894 GCF_001194135.2 Octopus bimaculoides | reverse complement strand
ATATATATGTATGTATATATAAACGTATATATATGTGTATGTATATGAATGCATGTATGTATACGTGTATATATGTATATCTATGTATACGTATGTATGATACACACACATACATGTGTGTGTGTGTTTATTACGTGTGCATATTATGTGAATGATTGTGTGTATTAGAGAGAGATTGCAAAGAGAGATTTCAACATTATACGTTTGACGTCGGTCATTTTAAATGAAATTTCTTTGACAAATTTAGACGCAAGTATGGTCTCTTGAATAGCTTGATGGTAAAGCCAGAGTTTGGTTGTGTCTTATACGAATAAAGTATCTTAAACTTGCTCTAAAATAATTTTTGGTCAAAATTTCTCCAAAAAAATTTAAGTCTTACAACTGTAGTATTGAGAAATTTAGATCTAGCTAAATCACAGTTCCGATAGTCATAATCATATAAAATATCGCAGTAAATTTATTTATATATCTGTCAATATCTATAACAAATCACCTGGTGATATAGATTCGAATATTAGTCTTCGGAAGAAATTACGTTACGCACCATAAAGCTTATAAATTAACGCTGTATAAAAATATAGATCATTCTGTGAAGTAAAACAATTTCGGATTTATATGGTACAAAACTGTATAATGGCAAATACAGTTTCTGTTAAGACGTTCGCTTTCCAGTCACATGGTTCCAGTTTAGATGCCACAACGGAAGACTTCCAGCAATATAATCAGACGAAACATTTTAATTATCTGAGATTTTCCATGCCATTCTCCTTCCAAGGAATTCCCTCCAAAGTGGCGCTTACTAACTTAAAGCAGCAACCAGAGATTATAAGTTCAACCATATCTTCCAAACCATTTTATTTATTTTATTTTTTATATTTTACTTTAGACTGTGCTCATACTGGAGCACCGTTTTGAAGAATTTTAATCGA
>NC_068995.1:57674328-57675769 GCF_001194135.2 Octopus bimaculoides | reverse complement strand
TATATATATATATATGCATTCATGTATGTATGCATGTATGTATACGTCGGACTTGCACACAGTGTTTTTGCCTACCAAATTTACTCTGGAGGCATTTGTGGTTCTGTGTCTTTTTAGCAAAAGTCAGTTGCTCAAGGTTCCGAAGGTTACAAAGCGAATTTCTTAACCACGCAGCCAGAGGGAAAGTAAAGAAGCTGTTTATGAACATCCACATTATGACTGATATCACACTCACGGACACACACACAATCTCACATACATATTCATATTTATGTACATGAGTGTATATGTGTGTGTGTGTGTGTGTGTGTGTGTGTGTGTGTGTGTGTGTGTGTGTGTGTGTGTGATGGTAATGTTACTATCATCAACATATTTTACACAAAACAATTTGCAAACATTGGCTGCCACCCACCTCTTCCACATCAAATGTATTCATCTACTTTTTTTCCTGTCTACCTTTTACACAGTTGTAGGTGTTCGCTTTTTCTTTTGTGTGTATGTTACTGTTATTTTTTGCGTACATCAGTTTCTTTTTCTTTTTCTTTTTGTAATATACAAAAACAATGAAAAAGAAATATGTACATATATAACAAAAATACATTAAAACTATAAAAAGAAAGAAAAAATTTCGAAGGCAATGAAACTTGAGTGCAACTTCGTCACAATAGAAAACTCAAATCTCTCGCTTGAGTAAGACTTGACAAAAGCTTCTAGTCAGAACACTTGTGCATACGATATTCCGTCATACAATAGCTGAAGCGGACGTGGAAGCATGATGTGCCTTAGATACGAAACAAGCGTCAAGTTGACACAACAATAGAGGCTCAAATATCAGGAGGATGATGTTATTGTTTGTTTCGGTAACTATAGCAACAGCATTATCTCTGTTGGACTGTTAGTTTTGTTCTGCACAACACATGTGAAGCGAATATACAAAGTGCTTGGTACATTTGACGTGTCCATTTGTATACACTTACGCTAACACACATCCGCACTTACGCTCGCATACGCGTACACACATACACACATGAGTTTACGTATATATGTGCCCACTCATACAAACATAGATACACAAATTCATTTATCTTTTATCTTTAATCGTTTATTTGTTTCAGTCATTGGATGCGGCCATGCTGGGACACCGGGTTGAAAAGTGAGACGCTTGCAGCACTTATGTTTCCCAAGCGGTCGCCCAGCAAAGTATTAACTTGGTTCGATGTTGCTTAACCCTCGGTGATCGGACAAAAACCGGTGCTTTCAACATACGTCCCCATGTATATACGCCTCCACTCCACCTGTAAATTAACGGTTCGGCACAACTAAAATATAATAAAGATTATTCCTTAAGTCTACGGCATTCTGAAATTCTGAAATAGTAGTTTCAAGTCTTTGCCTTTTTTGGCTTCAAACTTACATATTTTTCTGATTGGATAAATACAAA
>NC_068995.1:57672708-57674264 GCF_001194135.2 Octopus bimaculoides | reverse complement strand
AAAAAGGGCTCCTAAAATAGGCCCTGGCGTGTCTGCATGGTTAAGAATAGACGCATGCGTGACTGTGTGCTTAAGAAACTTGCTTCTCAACCACGTGGTCTTCGGTTCAGTCCCACTCCGCGGCACCTTCGAAAGTGTCTCCTACTACAGCCTCTGACCGACTAAAGCTTTCTGAGTGGATTGATAAACGTAAATTGAAAAATAACCGTCGTACGCTTTCACACACACACACACACACACACACACACGTATGTGTGTGTGTATTTATATATGATTCGCCATGATAGATCGCTAGCCACTAAACCTTTATCTAGTTTGTCTCCCTGTTTCTTTCTGTGTTCCTTTCTGGTGAAGAGCGTAGGCTCGAAACGTAAAAGACTTTCTCACTTCCCGAGCGTTAAACTAATACATCGGTTCGTTGTTTCCACACCCGTCTTCGTCTTTTGTATTTTTGTAAATTCTCACTATGTATGTGTGTGTTTTTTTGTGTTCGTGATGCATTCATCCCACAACTGCTCGAGAACCAGTGTTGGTTTGTCTACGTCCCCGTATCCTGATGGTTCGGCAAAAGAGATCAATAACACAGATACCAGATTTTGGGAAAAAAAGAAGTATTTGATTTGTTCAACTAAACCTTTGAAGGCAGTGCTCTAGCATGGCCGCAGTGCAATGACTGAAACAAGAAAAAAAAAGAAGTAAAAAAAAACAAACAAACAAAGTTTGCAGAAGTTTTTGTATACATACATACATACATACATACATATATACATACATACATACATACATACATACATATATACATACATATGTTGAAGGGACCCTGGACAATGAAGTGAATAAAGGGGGAAGAGAAAGCAGAAAAACGAATGCAACGAGGGAGAAGTAGAGAGTAATGAAGGTAAATGAGAAGAGGAGTGAGAGGAGAGGAGGTGTGGGAGTAGGAGGTGTAAAGGTTTATGGAGAAGAGAAGAGAAGAAAGGGTAGAAGTGGTTGGTGTGAAGAGGAGGAAGTCAGCAAAAGGCAGGAGGAAGAGGGGCTCAGATGAGTCGGGGGTTGTTGAGGGGTGGGTGCGTGTGTGCGTGTGTGAGTGTATGTATAAATATATAAATGTGAACTATTTATGTCTATACACATGCATACATACACACACACACACATACATACACACACACACACACACACACACACACACACACATATATATATATGAAGCATTCTCACTTTCAATAGTGATAGTAAAAGTTGAAAAATATTTTAAATATGAAAGGGTGTGTTTGCAAACACACAAAGGCGCACGCACGCACACTCACACATGTACGTGCACACACAAATGCACATACATACATACATATATATATATACATATATACATACACACACACACACACATATATATATACACACACACACACACACACACATATATATATATGTATATGTGTGCGAAGAAAGAAAGAAATAGTGATTGAGTTTCGGAGTCAGATGTTTTGGCTTTCGTCGGCTGTCGTCGTCGTCGTCGTCGCCGTAGTAGTAATCTTGGATGCATTGAGAGTGGC
>NC_068995.1:57671710-57672618 GCF_001194135.2 Octopus bimaculoides | reverse complement strand
CGGTGGTGGTGGTGGTGGTGGTGCTGGTGGTGGTATTGGATGTGGTAGTAGCGGTGCTAGCGGTTGAAATGTCGAGGATGTTATGCCGAAATGAAACTGATAGAAAGACACCATCTGGTGCCAGATCTGTTCATGCCATCCGGATATCCTCTTACCTACCGCTACCCTGATGTCATTGATCTGTCGTCACCAACCGTGTACACCAACACCACTCCCAGCCACGTCAACAGCTTACGAACAACACGTTCTGGCGCCATATTGAAAGGCACGTTTGTTTTATGATAGGCTACCACTGGAGGTTAATGATACCGTTGCGTGTGTGTGTGTGTGTGTAGGCGATAGTGATATTGTTTCTTTGCTGGTTGGCTGGTTGGTTGGTTGGTTGATGGTTTGGATGGATGGTTAGGTGGGTGGGTGGCTGGGGTAACTTATGTTATTTGTGATGCAGGTGGGGAGATGCAGAAGATTCGGAGGTATGATGAAATATACAGAGAATTATGTGGTGTATGTGTGTGTGTACGTGTTTGTGTGTGTATGTATATAAGTGTACGTGTGTGTATGCGCGAATCTGTCTAATTAGTTTTCTATATATCAATCTATCGCTATGTCTATCTATCTATCTATCTATCTATCTCTCTCTCTATATATATATACTCATTTACTCATTTACCTGTTTCAGTCATTTGACTGTGGCCATGCTGGAGCACCGCCTTTAGTCGAGCAAATCGACCTCAGGGCTTATTCTTTGGAAGCCTAGTACTTATTCTATCGGGCTCTTTTGCCGAACCGCTAAGTTACGGGGACGTAAACACACCAGCATCGGTTGTCAAGCGATGTTGAGGGGGACAAACACACAAACATATACACACACACACATATATATATATATATATACACACATATATATA
>NC_068995.1:57661683-57671310 GCF_001194135.2 Octopus bimaculoides | reverse complement strand
ATATATATATATATATACACACACACACACGTATGTATACATACATAGGGAGAGAGTGAGAGAAAGAGAGAGGGTGATGAGATAGACCAGAAGCAGAACCGGAGTAGAAAGGATGTCATTGGAGTCGTGAATGACGACGAAGAGTCTTTGAGAAACTGATTGATTGACCGAGCGATTAATCAAACAATCGATTAGTTAATTGGTTGAATAGTCAACCGATTGACAAATGAAAAAACAAATAAGTAAGAGAAAACCAGTGAGTGTGTTTACTAATGGCTTAGTGACCCACCCGTAATACAGCAGAATATATTGAAACACGAGTTCACATTTAGAAACCTGCAAACCAAACGGAAAGAACAAATGTGCGCGCGAGCGTGTGTGCGTGCGTGTGTGTATTTGTACAGAAAGAGAGACGGAGAAAGAGAGATGGAGAAAGAGAGAAGAGACAGACAGACAGACAGACAGACAGATAGATAGATAGATAGATAGATAGATAGATAGATAGATAGATAGATAGATAGATAGATAGATAAACAGACATACCCATATATGGAGGAAAAGAGAAGGAGAGAGTGAGATGTCGGAGGAGGGCCCCAACATAGAGACGAAAAAGAGTGGTAGACAGAAAAGCAGACATGTTTCCAAATACGACGTAACATCCGACGTAGGTATTCCAGCATAACCTTGACTTTTTGTCGTTTCATTTTTTTTTTTTTTTTATTCATAAATAAACACTAAACTCTACAAAGACACGGAGACCTATTATTTATTTGTCACAAATACAAATAGCGATTGGCAAATAAAAGTATTGGAAATAGTGACGGATGAGTGAGTGAGTGATTGATCGACTGTCACTCAGAGTAGACTGTGTATTCAAGTGGCCAACTTTGTTGATTGTTTGTTTAAAACTGTGGAGGAGTTTGCTTGTACAGGGGCGCAGAATCGCGCTTCCTGGCAGAGTTGGAACTTTATCTAAAACATGCTGTTGCCAAAGTTATCTCTTTGACGGTGATGTCGATGTCTTTAATGGCAAGACTCCTCCTTCTTCTCCCTTGTCTTTTTTCTTCTACTTTTCTTCTTTTCCTCCTCTCCCTCCTCTTCTACTCCCTTCTTTTTAACCCTCTTCTGCCTCCTCTTCCTCGTTTTTTCTCGCTTCTTTTTCTTCTACTTCACAAACACACACATACATATATTCCTACACTCGAAGAACTTCAATGTGGCAACCAAAGTCGCCACATCGAACAGGGGTGGGTGGGGTGGACGTGAAAGGAAATGTGGTACGCAATATATCTTTTAACTTTTACTTGTTTCAGTCGTTAGACTGCGGCCATGCTGGGGCAGCACCGCCTTGAAGAATTTTTAGTCGAACGCATTGACCACAGTACTTATTTTTTAAAAGCCTGGTACTTATTCTATCGGTCTCTTTTTTTCTCAAACCGCTAAGTTACGGGAACGTAAGCACATCAGCACCGGTTATCAAACGGTGGCGAGGCTACAAATACAGACACAGAGTCACACACACGTGGTTATATTGATCCCAGTGCTCAGCTGGTACTTATTTTATCGACCCCGAAACGATGAAGGGCAAAGTCGACTTCGGGGAAATTTGAACTCAGGACATGCGGCCAACCATTTTCCCCCGACGTGCTAACGATTCTACCAGCTCGTCGCTTTATTCTTCCCAATATATATTGAGGGTTTATGTTCCTTGGTGATTTGCGTGCGATATTTTTACGCATATTACCATGGGCCCCGACTCGGTTATTCATCCCCTACTGCTTGTATGTGTTTATGTGCACGTGAGTATGGTTTAGCGCACCATAGTAAAGTCAAAGGTAAAGACCCCCTTCAATCATGAATGACCATGGGATTGCACAAGTCCAGAAGCACAAGTCCAGACAGGATTGCTTATGGAAAGACCAGCAGTCGCCCATACATATCAGCTCCCCCTCTCCATGCCACCGATGTTATCCAAGGGAAAAGCAAAGGGGCCGATACAGCCTGGCGCTAGTCATGTCGCACCTCATTTCTACAGCTGAGTGAACTGGCGCAACATGAAATAAAGTGTCTTGCTCAAGAGCACAACACACAGCCTAGTCCTGGAATCGAACTCACTAACTCATCATTGTCAGCCCGATGCTCTAACCACTGAGCCTTCACTGCAACTTAATGCTCTGATAAATGTCATGCAAAAAATGTGAAACTGTTCATACACAAACACCTTATTCAGTGAACACTGACGGCTAAGCATCGACACCAGCACGCGCGCACATATGCGCATGCGTGAACGCTCGAAGGGTCATTCTCAAAGGTGCGGCTATGACTGTGGTTAAGAAGCCCCGCGACGGACCAATGCTTTGTGAGTGAATTTGGTAGAGGAAAACTGTGTAGAAGCCCGTGCTTTTTGTGCCTGTGTTTGTCACAATCCCTCCGCTTGACAACTGGTGTTAGTTTGTTTGTGTCCTCGTAACATTGCCGTTCGGTATAAGGGGACGGAAGTGTAAGTGCCAGACTTAAAAAAAGACATGGATATCGGCAAAAACCGACGATGACAATCCACACACGAAAGCGCCCATGACACACACACGCATTCACACAGAATCAGACAAGCATGCATACACATCATGCAACTAGACACAGGCATACACATATACATGCAGCTATCACACACAAACACAAGGAGAAAGGCGAGTCAAGAAGGGAATTTCCAAGTCAGGCAGAGAAGTGTGGGGGTGGGTAACACCCGTGGCTCATCATCAGGAGGGCTGCACATCTTAAAATATTCAAAGTAAATTTTCGCTGAGACATCTGGAAAGACCCGTGAACCGCAACTCTTATCCATGACTGCTCTCTGTTGTCGCTCGATCTTCTGGAAATAGCAGCCAGTCTCCCTCCATTCGTACACTATGATCTTGGATAAGGAAAAGAAACTTTGGAAAATATTAGTCATAAACTCCGAAAAATGACGGGATGGCCATTGCCAGATTACCCGGATTACCTTTAATCCTTTAATTCTGCTCAATCAAAGTTCACATTGTGTTGAAAGACACACGCATACTCAAACCTGTCTTTCTCCCACTCTCATATACATACACACAGACCCTCACACACAAACTCAACGCACGCACATGCGCACACAAAAACAAAGCGCATACGCACACACACACACACACGCATACATGTACACATACATGCACGCATACATGCACACATACACACACATGCTCGTCCATTCACAAACATAATTGTAGAGCAAGGCGCTAATGAAACGGCACATTAATATCTAGTAGTAGTAGTAGTAGGTGGAGGAGGAGGAGGAGGAATGATGTGTGAAGTGGTAGTAGTGATGATGATGGTGGGGATGAATCGGGAAGAGAGGGAGAGAGAGAGATGGGGGTGGGGGTTCCAGCGGCTGGTTTGCTAATTGAAAGGGATAAAAGCCAATAGGTGCAGAGAAAAAAAGGGGTTTCTTTATGTTGTTTTATGTTGTGTTGTTGTTATTTCTAATTGTTTACGTTTGTTGTTGTTGTTGTTGTTCTTTGTGCCCTGTCCTTTGTTGTTGTTGCTTTTGTTTATTTTTATGTTTCCCCTTTTTTTTCTTTTTGCCCTTTCTTTGGGTTTGGTCCCTTGTTCCGAACGAAAGAAGAAACAAAGAAATGGAAAACAAAGAAAGATAAAAGGGAAGATGTGTGTGTGCGTATGTGTGAGTGTGTGTGAGTGTGTGTGTGTGTGTGTGTGTGCGCGCACGTTTGTGAGTGTGTGTGAGTGTGCGACTGTGTGTGTGTGTTAGTCTGTTCGTTTCTCAGTGTGTGGTTGTGGTTGTAAATGTGTATGCTTTGGTAAGTATTTGTGTGTGTGCGTGGTGTATGTGCGTGGCTGTGTATATACGTTTATATGTGCGTGTGTGATTGTGTGTGTGATGAAGTGTGTGCTGTTGTGTGCATGTGCGTATACACGTGGATATAAGTATGTGTATGTATGTGTGCGTGATTGTTTGTGTGTGTGTGTGTGTCGTTGTGTACATGTGCGCTTTTGTGTGTGTGATGGCGTATGCGCATGGTTGTGTGCGTACATACGTTGATGCGTGCGATTGCGAGTGGATGTCCTCGTGCGTGTGTGTGTGTGTGTGTGTATGTGTGTGTGTGTGTGTGTGTGTGTGTGTGCGAGAAGGAGTTAAGAGAAAACTGAAAAGGTGTGTGTAATATGGTAAAGGTAAGTCGCAGGTGTTGTGGGAGTGGGGGGAGTAGCATGAATAAGGGGAAGGGGAGAGGAAGACTTCGCTGGATGATGATTGCCCCAAGCATCCAGTGGGATGCCTGGGTAGGCGGGTGGTGGGGATTTTCATTTAGATGGTCACTTAAATGGTTGTGTTGGTTGCTTCGTTGGTCGATCGATCAGTCGACTACTCTGTAAACTCGTGAGTTAAAGGGCCAACAAGGCAGCCGACTGTTGATGTTGATGTTGATGATGTTCCTGTTCTTGACACTGCGACTCATACTGACGATAATGGTGATGATAATGATGATGATGATGACGATGACGATGACGACGACGACGATATTTATCCTCCTCCTCCTCCTTCTCCTCTTCATCATCATCATCATCATCATCATCATCACCATCATCAATCCTTATCATCATCATCATTTGCTTATTGACCAGAAGGGCCCAGTCAACACACCATCGCCACCATCACAACCACCTTCACAACCGCCGCCACCGTGACCACCATCATCATCTCCCTCAATATCACCACCACCATCACAATCGCCGTCGCTACAGCCACCACTATTACCAACGTCAGACTTATCCTTAGATAATATTTCTTATGGAACTGCCGAGGTCGACTTTGCATTTCGATAAATTAAGTACCAGTTGCCTACTGGTGTCGATCAAATCAACTGGCCCCTCCCCCAAAATTTCAGACCTTGTTCCTAGAGTAGAAAAGAAAAGAATATTTCTTATGGAAGTACTGTGTATAAAAACAACACACACACACACACACACACACACACACACACACACACACACACATCTATTATGTTTACAATCGTACGCAAATAAAAATAAACACATAGAAAAGGAGACAAAATTTGCCGAATTTTGTCTCCTTTCTTCAGGACCAGTTTGATGGATCGGTGAAGCATCAACTGCGTTGGAGAACATAAAGATTAAGATTGTACTTGAGAAAAGATCAGCTGACATTGAGGACTGGAAGTCAACTGTATGTTGGAAAAGAGTTGTCTGCAGCAAGAAGACCATTGGCGCCGGGTGTCAAAATGGCGACATCGTGACTGCTGCGCAATGCTCCATGAACGCTATGAAAGTCATAAGACGTGACATGGAGAGCCGCAACGGACACTACGAAGGCGCTTCTTGCAAGAAGGGACATAGCAGGCGTTCTGGCCGCGGCCGCGCGCTGGAATCCATCCAGCTGCAGGATGACAAGTTTACCGTCTTGAGGCCGTGGTTGGAACCGTCTTGAGGCCGTCCTGGAAGCTGAGATCGGTTGCTTTGAGTAAACGTTTATCTTCCAGCCAAAATCGAGTTGATTTCTTTTTAAATACTTTTAGTTTTGGATGGGATATTGTGCTTTATTATTTCCTTTTATGCAAACTGTCGAATTTTTCCCGAATACCCTGTACATATATAATACAAATTCATGTATATACACTTATTCACACACACACACACACATTTACATATATACATATATGATATAACAAAAACATTATTAGATTTATTTGCAGACTAGACCTACTCGTGAATCACTGCGCTCTATACTTGTCATTTTATTTCATTGCCCGTTTGTTGAGCTGTCTCATATATTCACTAACAAGACAATATATTTTAAATGTTAAACGGCCTATTATATCTACGAACGTATATATTATATTTGTGCATTCATATATGCTTCTGTGTATATGTTTCTAGCTATATGCAAATCAAGGACTGGATTAAAGCCAACAAATGATCTAAGTGCAGCTTAACAATGCTTCCCCCTTTAACCCTTCCATTGTCTAAACGGCAAGACATTAACACATTCTATGACACCAAGATATTATAATATGATATAATAGATTTAAAATTCAGTCTCTTTCTCCAAGTTACCGGCAAGGTCAAACACTATAAATATATTAAATACAAACGGTTTAAAAACTTCTATTCATCTAACACGAAATAGTTGTAAGCAATCTAATTCAATTATTTAGTAATAACTAGGGTAACGGGTAAAATGCAAATTGCCAACTTCGTTTAAAATTCATTTTTTATCAAATAAAACTGTTATAATTTACTATTTGTGCAAGAGGTAGAAAATAAATGTATAAACACATACCTCCATACGTACATACATAGATACACATAAAAATACGTTGGTACATAGATATACACTCACATACATACATGCAGACATACACCATTTAAGTATATATGAGCATGTCTAGACATGCAACTATATGCATAATAATACATACATAAAACAATACCCTGTTAGTGTTGTTGAAATTCCAATGAAGGAGCCTTGAATCTGGGTTAGAAACCGGCTCTTTCTCTATTGGCAAGAAATCTTGAAATAAAACTGAACAATGCCATACATACATACATACATACATACATACATACATACATACACATATGCATACATACATACATACATATATATTTTTTATCCTATTTTTAAATTGTGTATATATATATATATATACATATCCATGTATGTACAACACAGATTTATAAGTGTGAATATATATTTAAATTATATATGAATAGAAAAAGAGATAAAATAACAACAAAACAAGTTCATGCTCTGAGGCAGACAATGTAAATACGCTGCTTAACCATTTTCCACTTTGGTGTCTGTTTTCGCAGAATTGTCTCCAATATCAAGCTAATGTTAATTATTATAAAAATATATCAAATCCAACAGCAATAATTGTTTTTGTCAACTATGAATATTATATTCTATATTTTAGCCGGAGAAAGCATTGGCTTTCTGTTTGCCTATCAAAATAAGTTCAATATATGCAGCAGAAACAGGAGTTTCTTATTACATACACTCATATGCATATATGCATGCAACAAATCGGGGATATTCATCGTGACACAGTGTGACAAGGCTGACCCTTTGAGTTACAGGCACAACAGAAACAGGCGATCCTATGACCGCGAGTCCGCTGCCCTAACCATTGGGCCATTACGCCTCCACACACACACACACACACACACACAGACACACACACACACACACACACACACACACACACACACACACACACAGACATACACAAAAAACGCTCACCACGCGTGTTCCATAAATATGTGCCGGTTAATTTGATGTAAAATGTTTAAATGCTGCTCTACTTATGAAATTACTCCTGAAATACGCGAAACAGGAATTTATGCACGAGTACACCTCTGCGTCCTCCTTCAATGCATCGGTGCGTGTACAGATACGCACCTCCCCTCTCACCCCGTACTACACAAATAAATCTTTTTATAAACAAACTCGAAACGTTTGATCATCATTTTTCGGTCATTTGTTTATATTTAAAAATTGTCGCTTCAAATCGGAGAATAAATATCATTACGATATAGATTATATACAGTTATTATATATACACACACATACACACACACGAGGGGGTGCTGAAAAGTTCCTGGCATCGCGAAAGGCCGGGCTGGAGGCCCAACCTTCCGAGTTCTTTAACAAGGTTTACGAAAACTGAAGGATCGCTTCAATTAGAGTGTGCATCTGAGAGGCGGGGAATCTGTTAAATGAAATCATAATTAACTGATTCTCCTGAATTTTCTTTTACCCAAAGCCAGGAACTTTTCAGTATTCCCTTGTATGTATGTATGTATGTACGTACGTACGTACGTATGTATGTATGTATGTATGTATGTATGTGTGTGTGTGTGTATGTGTGTGTGTATGTGTGGAAGCATTCAAAATATTTTACGACCAGATTCGAACGGTCGGTATATAAAAGTTGAGCAGCAAAAGGCAAAAGATATTGTCAAGATGTTGCGATGCGATTGTCTGTACAGAATGTCTGTGTGTCGCAGGGACGGTGTAAGAGCAGAGTGGGGTAGGAGAGGAGGAAGAAGGGGAGCGAGGCATTATTAAATACACAACGAATATTTAAATCGATCATTTAACATCCATTGTTAAGGCTGAATTATTATGCTGTGCCCCACCAGCTGTTATGGTGTCTTTGGGTTGGGACTGTTGTTGTAGATTCTATTACCGTCGTCATCATTGTTGTTGTCGTTGTTGTTGTTATGCTGTTCTTTGTTGTTGTCGGTTGTAGACTTCTCCAGACATGTGGCTCATCGAGCGAATTGATGCTCAAAATCTCTCTAGCCATGACCATCAATTCCTTGCAGATATAGTTAATCTCAGACTATATTTTTCAATTTAAATTCTTCCCGCCCACAGGCGCCGAAGTGTGGTAAGAAGTTTGCTTTCCAGTCACATGGTCCTGGGTTCAGAGCGTTACTACACATTCCTGCATCCCAGAATGGTTCCCCAAGTATGTCAGTTTTTTCTAGAAAAGGGGTTGTCAGCTCCTTATTCAATACTTCGCTATTTTTGGAAGATGGCTCGCGAAACTTAGCCGATCCAGGAAGAGAGTGAGAGAGAGAGAGAGAGAGAGAGAGAGAGAGAGAGGGGTGGAGAAAGAGAGAGAAAGAGAGAGAGGAGTGAAGAGCGAGATACGGAGAGGGGTGGTCGACCCTGTAATGATGAAAAGCAAGTCGATCTAGATAACTGAGTGACTTTAGTGAGTGAGTGAGTGAGTGAATGGATTAGTCATTGGCAATCAATCAGATAACCTTTCGATTGTAATCTAAGATGTTTGTGGGTGTACAGCAGCAGCAGTAGCAGCGATGGTGGTTGTCATAGCATCCGTGATGTGGGAACAGTATTCCATTATAGAAGGAAGCGATGCGAATGCTACCTGTTTATTTCTAGAGCGGAACCTTTATTGCAGAGAGTTCAGTTTAATGTTTTCGCTATAAACATGGCTCAATGATGTCACCACTTTGCTCTGAAGGATCTCCAGTGTCCTTCATATCTGCGGCCATCGACATTCTCATGCCCTTCCTTCTTCTTCTTCTTCTTCTTCTTCTTCTTCTTCTTCTTCCATATAATCTATACCTCTCTGGACTATATATATTCCAGGCTTCCCCCACATCTCTTCCTTTCCCCCTTATTCTACACACACACACACACACACACACACACACACACATGTGTGTGTATGCGTGTATGCGTTGGTATGCTTGTTTTACTCACATATGTGTGTGTAAGTATGTCTGAATGTCAAAAGGAGGACGAAAGATCCGTGCCGACGCCATAGCTTCATAAGGCTGGCTTCCCTGGTTCTGTGGTGTCGCCGGTCCGTCGCAGGATGACTCGTTTCGGCCAGCTGAGTGGACTGAAGTAATGTGCAATGAAGTGTCTTGCTGAAGAACGCATCGCTTTGTCCAGGAGTCGAAACCACAATCCTACGATGATCCGTGTAACACCCTAACCACTAAGCCATGTGCCCCAATTGCATGCCTGTGTGTTTATGTATATACATTTATATCTATCTATCTATCTATCTATCTATCTATCTATCT
>NC_068995.1:57655240-57661673 GCF_001194135.2 Octopus bimaculoides | reverse complement strand
TCTCTCTCTCTCTCTCTCTCTCTCTCTCTCTCTCTCTCTCTCTCTCTCTCTCTCTCTTTCTCACCCACACTCATACAAACACATACACAGCACACACAACTGAAACGCGCTCTTTTGCACCAACACATTGTGTATGTTGGCGGGGTATACGCATACAACCACCCAGACAGTTATATTTACACTTCCATTTACAAGTGAGTCCGCTCATGCACACACACACACACGCACGCGCGCGTATGCTCCACTCAAGCAAACACATTACCGACAATTTCAAATTCAAGCATTCACACATACACACTCATACACACGTACGCATACACACGTACGCATACACTATCACGCAAGCATATACATACGTACACTTACTGCATGTGACAAGTCTGCACAGACATATATTTTCACACGCACACACACACACACACACACACACTTGTAAAAGGACACACACATGCACTCATATTGCAACTGACAAATACAGATACGTTTGCATAAATGTCCACACACACATATACTCACAGACACACGAACGTACGCACATACACTCACATACATACACACGCACACACAGACGAACGCATATATACACACACACACACACTACCCCAAATAGTCCTATTAAATTTCAGTAACTTTAACCCGGCTCCACTTCATACGTATAACCCCGACCCGTTAATTCAACATTGCTCTCTTGTTAATATCGGGGAATTTCCGACTCATGTTTCCCCTGTTTCACGTTTCTCCCTACCCTCATCACTCACCACAACAACCACTACCACCCCTGTCAGCAGCAGCGGCACCCCACCACCGGTCACACTAATATCTTTACTAATACGACAATCGTCAGTTCCATCACCACCAACAAGACTTCATCATCGAAACAAACGTCGATACTACAATCATATCATTATCACCAGAACCACCATCACCACCACCACCACCACCACCACCACCATCATCATCATCCGCGTCGTCGACGACGTCATCGTCTCCATCACACCTATTTTCTCAGAGAGAAGCCTTAATGTATTTTGAATCTGAATAATTACCTGGAAATACATGGCATCCTATATACAAACTTGTCTGACTATTGTAATATCAGAGGCATGAAACTTAGCAGCTTGTATTGAAGTCCTTCGTACATTAAATAGTATTTCTCTCACTAGATGGGGTGCTATTTTTTTTAAATCCCACTAATATCGGAAGAGTACACTATATATACGTATACACTATGGCTGTCCACTCGTGACAGAGGAAGACCATCACTGACCACTGCTCCTCCAAAATGCTAGCAATGCCCGTGCATGAGGCTATTGTACCCGAGTTCGACTACACCCCGGTTCACACCCGCGGCTTTCATGTTCTCCGCAGCGCCCCCCTACTCAGCGGAGCATCGGAATGTCGCCTCGCCTGCTATTGTGCAACCTAAAATTATAGGATCAATTAAGCTTCCACAACACCCCCACAGACCTTCTCCAGGGCAAGATATTCAGTGCCAATATTGGTCACAGACTCAGGAATGTGGGAACGCCATAATCTCGAGCGCGCGCAAAAAATCCCCAAAATGTTCATTCAGTGATATTCTGTAGGTTTTTACTCCACTCCAAATGCTTTGCAACGTTTGTTTTTGAAAGTAGTGTTTTTCTGATTGCAGCCTTCCCGTGAAATCCGGCTTTGTGCAGGTCTCGGCGAACAGTCTTTGTGGAAACTGGGTTCTCGAGGTGATCATTAAGCTCTGCAGTAATTTTGGGAGCTGTACTTTTGTGATCCTTTCTAACAATTCGCGTAAGAGTCCGACGGTCCCTATCTGAAAGTTTTGGTTTTCTTCTGGATTTTTGTTTCGATGAAGAGGTTTGTCCCTCTTTCTCAAAGGCTGTCATTACTTTCGAGACAGTACTTCTTGATACACCAAACATTTTAGCTGTTTTGGTTACGCTAGCACCTGCCATACGAGCACCAACAATTTAACCTCTTTGAAAGTCCGATAGATCTGTCATCTTAATGAATTTTAATTACCTTTTTCTGATGATATCTGAAAAAAAAACCCCATCAATTTTAGCAAAGCATATTAATCAACATTAATAATAAATAAAAAAACAAAAACAAACAAGCTTTTGATGGTTTTATAGATATTTCAAAATAATGATGTAATGATGCTTGGTGTTTCCATTATTATCTCCAA
The DNA here is from genome assembly GCF_001194135.2 of Octopus bimaculoides. Classification (NCBI taxonomy): domain Eukaryota; kingdom Metazoa; phylum Mollusca; class Cephalopoda; order Octopoda; family Octopodidae; genus Octopus; species Octopus bimaculoides. Next base: position 57,659,494 of record NC_068995.1, on the reverse strand, counting down.
CTCCTGTATATATGTCCGTGTGTGTGTGTATTTATGTGTATGTGCTTCAACTTGGGCGAATGAGTGAGCATGTGATATTTTAAAGGTTACGACAAAAAGCTGAAATAACGCGCTTTAAAGTAAACGAAAGATTAACATCACTAAGTGATAAGTTTAATCTTGGACTGATTATCTCCTTTCCTTTCTTACACCTGGCTAGTGTTTATTTCTTCACAAAAATATATAGCGACCAAAGGAAGTAACTCCAGTAAGATTAAGTTATCACCATTAACGTGACACAAAATGTATGAATACACAACGGCATTTATTAAACGAGAGATTACACTCTATAGTAACATGTATACAAATGTGTGTGTGTGTTGGTTTGTTGCATAGGCACAGGGTCACGCCTCTTGAGTAATTTCTGTCGTCGATTCATTCAGTCTCATACACTCACTTTATCGTTGCCAGAAGGATGAAAGAGGAAGATTTACCTCAGTAGGGTTTGACCTTCAACGACAATGGTGACTTAATGCGGCAAAGCATTTTGTCCGCCGCTCTACTGGTTCTGCCATTCAACTATCTTTATATATATATGCATATATATTGAAATACATATGGATGAGAAATCTATGTAGAGTGTGTATGTATGTGTGGGGAAGGGGGTGAGTGTATGCCTGTGTGAGTGAGTGTATGTGTGTGTAGGGGTGAGTGTGTACGTGTGTTGTATAACATGTGACATTTGCCAGGTTGGACGGGAGTTCGTGTGAGGATAAAACTGTGAAGTGCGATAGGTTTAAAAAGAGAGTGGGGGTGGGGAGGGGTAAGAATTGTTGTGTTGGCGGTAGTTGGTAGTGGTTGCGGCGGCAGCAGGTATAGTGGTAACGGTAGGAGATGAGCGAATAAAGAATGACAGAATGATGGGGTTGGGTGGGTGAGTGGGGAAATGATGCGTCGCAGATGGAAAGAGAAACCTCTCCTGATTCCCAAGCAGTGACATTGAGATGAGGATGAAATGAATAGGGGTGGGGGAAGAGAGAGAGAGAGAGAGGGGGAGAACGAGGAGGAGGAGGTGAAGGAGGGTGTATGTGGAGGAGGGCGGAGAGGGAGTTGAGAAAGGAGATGAACAAGAAGAAGAAGAAAAGTGGATAAAGAAGCAAAGGAAGGAGGAGGAGGAGAGGAAAAGAAGGTGAAGGAAGAGACAGAAAAGGTGTGTGTGAATGGTGAATCTGTGTCTATCTACGTAATAATAAATGCGTGTGTGTATATTTGTGTGTGTGTGTGTGTGTGTGTGTGTGTGTTTGGGAATGAGGAGAGAGAGAAAGAGGAACAAAGAGGGAGGGAGAGAGAGAGAAAGTAAGAGTATGAGTAAAAAAGAGTCTGTGTGCAGTTCACATCTCTCTTTTTCTCTCTCTCTCTCTCTCTATATATATATAAAGAGAGAGAGAGAGAGAGAGAGAGAGAGAGATCCTCTGTGTGTGTATGTGTGTGTGTGTGTTTGAGAAAGGAGGAATGAAACTATGAGTGTGTAACAAGGAAGATGTGAAGACATTTTTGAAAAACTAAGAATGAGAAAAATATATGTAAAGGAAAAACAAGGATGTGTGAAGGAGGGAGAGAGGGTTAGAAAGAGGGGGAAGTAGAGAGAGAGAGAGAGAAGTATGAAGTTTAGTGAGAGGGGAAGGAGAAACTAGGAAGAAAAAATGAGTAACTGAAAGTAACCAGAGATTCCTCATTTGATATGATTTTCCTCCTAAGATGGATCGTTTTCTTTTTACAATCCATTTCTTTCGCTTTCTTGCTTCCCCCATCTCTCTCTCTGTCACTCTCTCTCACACACACTCTTTCTCTCACTGATTGTATGTGTGTGTGTATGTGTGTCTATATACACACACACACAGACTTAGAGCTAGTTATACATATAGCTGCATATATATCTAGACATACATATATATATATATATACATATACATACATACATACATTTATATATATATATATATATATGTGTGTGTGTGTGTACATGTATATATGTGTGTGTATATATATGTATAAATATATATATATATATGTATATATATATATGTATATATATATATATATATATATATATATATGTATATATATATATATATATATGTATATATATATATGTATATATATATATGTATATGTATATATATATATATGTATATATACATATATGTGTGTGTGTGTGTATATATATATATTCCCAAACACATTTTAATTAACCTCATTGCGAAATTTATTTACTACCAGTACTCAACAAGTATTTAGAAATTAGTTGGGGGTGGGGGCTATAACAAATACCACAGAATGAAATATAAAAATGGAAAGGATGAAATTCGAAAATACCCGTATGAAGGACATGGGCTTATTTTGTCTTTCGGTCTTTTCTGGTTCATCGGAAGCAAATTATTGTGGTTTACTCTCAGCTCTGCTTACGAAGTTCATCTGTAGTTTCTTTTACCAAACATCGTCGATAATTAATTAAATGAGGAGTTGTACCAGATGATGTCTTTCTGTATTTGATGGCGTTTGTGCATATTAACTGTTCCCGAATTTCGGCAGCATTTACCCAGGAAAATTTTTTAGTGCATTAGAGAATGTAGTATCGGCCTAACTTTGCATATAAGACCCGGGTTAATTTTTTAGGAGACTTTTCGTCTGGAAAAAAGTGCGTTTGGTATGCCATCAAAATGATAGTATTTTTCAACGTCAAAATTCATGTTTTCAAAACGTCTTGGTGGCTAGTTTTTAAAGAAGCGAGATTCATTGTGTGAGGCTCTAGAGAAATGTTATAGGTAGATTTTACTGTAATATATAACTAACTTTTGTATTCTATTTATTGTACTGATTATGTACTATCATTATCTTTTATCGCCTATTTTCAAATTTCTAATTATTGATTAATAATTAAAACACGAATTTTCTTAAAGTGTAAAAGATATTTAATAGAGTTATTTTTTAATTTTTGATAGAAATAATAAGTAATAACATGGGAGCACATAGCCTAGTGGTTAGAGCAGCGGACACGCGGTCGAGGGATCGCGGGTTCGAATCTCAGCCCGGGTGATGTGTATGTTTATGAGCGTTTAAAGGGGGGGGGGAACTGTTAAATGAATCGGGGATAAATGAATAATAGAAGGAATGGGGGAAAATAGATTTCGATGTGAGACTCCAGACTTTGTGGATGGTTGCTGGGTCGGCTTTGGCGCTCCAAGCAGAATCCTTGACTGATTGCCGACCCGTGTTATTACGGGTCATTTCGGGGTAAAAGTAACGCGGTTCACGATTAAGAGTGTCGTGATATCCTGGATCAGTAATAATTGATCGTCTGCCGGTTACGACGACGAGGGTTCCATTTCACCCCTTTAATGGAACAGCCTTTTAGTAAAATAAACGCGCAAGTGGCTGAGCACCCCACAGACACGTGTACCCTTAATGTAGTTCTCAGGGAGATTCCGCATGACCACAGAGTGTGACAAGGCTGACCCCTTTGAATTACAGACACAACTCGTTTTTGCCAGCCGAGTGGACTGGAGCATCGTGAGATGAAGTGTCTTGCTCAAGGACACAACGCGTCGCCAGGAATCGAACTCACGACCTTACGATCGTTAACCCACGTGACTTCACGTGCCTTCACTGGATCTGTTATAAACGAATCAGTGATAAACGAAGATGGAACGATTTAATTTTCGTTGGGGAAGTGAGGAGTTTGCAGAATGATATGATTTGGGGATTTGAACTTGCGTCTGTGAGGTTTGCTATAACATATTGTGCCACGACATGGCTACTGCAACTTTGTTTTGTTTGTCGTCGAGTGTGGCACAGACAAGCAACCATAGGTTGGCTCTTTAACCAATCAACCTGTGCACAGCTGTCTCAGAGGGCGGTGTTTCGTCTTATTTCGGTTGGTTGAGGGAGAGAGAGAGCAAGGAAAATAGAGAGAAAGGAGAGTTTGAGGTGAGGGAGATTGGAAGAGCTTGTATAGATTAAAAGAGGAAAAGTAAGAGAAATGGAAGAAAGCAAGAAACATAAGAAAGAAGCAAAAAAAAAAGGAAAAAGGAAAAAGAAGCAAATGGAATGTAATGATGGCGATGTGGCGCGGATGATGCCGGAGCTGGGGAGGTGGCGGTGTTTTTGTGGCGTTTAGAACTGAAAGTGAAAATATATATTAAAAATAAATAAATAAAAAAAATATATATATAAAAGAAAAGGAAGAGGACGTTGTTGGCAGGCGAAGCTCTGGAA
>NC_068995.1:57653541-57654952 GCF_001194135.2 Octopus bimaculoides | reverse complement strand
ACTACTACTACTACTACTACTACTACTACTACTACTACTACTACTACTACTACTTCTTATTCTTCGCCATGTTTTTTTTCCATCCAAACTTCTTTTCTCTACTTTCCACTCTTGGTTCTTAATTTTTTCTACGACATACAAAAGCGCGCACGCGCGCGCGCACACACACATACTTACACACACACACATTTACACACAGACACACACACACACGTATACACAATAATCTTTGTCTATGTTAGTTTTTTTTCTTTGATTTTTCTTGGAGTTTTCTTCTGCTTCGTCGACAATGTTGTTCTTATTGTTGCTGTTGCTGCTGAGTTGCAATTGTTTTTATTAGTATCACTATTATTATTATTGTCCTCCTCCTCCTCCTCCTCCTTCCTTTTCTTGATTTTCTGATCGCCATCTTTTTCCTTCATATTCCCGCTCTTTTCTGCCTTTTTTTTTCTTTTCTCCATCCTCGCTTCCTGCTCTTTCCTACTACTACTACTACTACTACTACTACTACTACTACTACTACTACTACTACTACTACTACAGCAGCAACAACAACAGCAATATTTCCATCGTTAATCTTTTCCTTATATTCCAGATATAAGCTATGCATACATACATACATATATATGTAATGTTTATATAAATATGTGTGTGCGTGTGTGTGTGTGTGGTACCAATGGCTTCTTTGGTTTTCAGATTGTTTCTAGAATTGAGGGTGGGGTTGTATATATTACTAATCTAGTTCTGTCCTTTTCTTTCTATCATCAACCTACCACCCCCTCCTAACCACGGCCACCACCGCCACCACTTCACCGCTACAACACTAAACGACAATAGCGTCACCACAAGCACCGCTACGTCAACACCACTCCTGCAACCACAACACTACATTAACAACACACCACTGACTACCAGCACCAAAACTACAACACTACATCACCTAGACCACTACTACTACTACTACTACTATCACTACACATCATTGCCACTACCACTGATACTACATCCATAACTATTATTAGCACTTCTGTAACCACTCTGTGTACCCTAGCCACCACTCTAATCACGACCACTTGCAACCACCACCACTACTACTACATCCAGCACCAGCACCACCGCCACCACCACCACCGTCCCTGATCCGGTATTTAAAATGGACGTTTCCAAACCTGAAACGACGACGACGTTATGCAAATGTTGCAGCGTTTTGAGAGTGAGGGGGTGGGTGGTGGTGGTGGTGAAGGAGGGAGATGTACTGATGGTGGTGATGGTGGTGAGCATGACGGTGGAGGCATAGGTAATGATTGTGGTGGCAGTAGCGGTGGCAGTAGCGGTGGCAGTGGTGGTGGTGGTGGTGGTTTGAAAATTGCCTGACCAGCTGTTATAGGTATCGATCATAAACTAGAGCTGT
>NC_068995.1:57650269-57652982 GCF_001194135.2 Octopus bimaculoides | reverse complement strand
TGTATATATATATATATATATATATATAGAGAGAGAGAGAGAGAGATAAAGAGAGAGAAATAGTTGTGTGTGTAGATACTATAGGTGTGTATATAGAGATACATGAAAGTGTATAGAAATGTGAGTGTTTATAGAATCGTATCAATAGAGAAAGAGATTTGGGTGTATGTTGACGTATGACTATGTGTGTGTTTAGAAAAATATTTTGAGGTGTGTATAAAGATATTAGTACAGAAGAGTATATCTACATTGATACAGAACTATGGGTGTGCATAAAGGTTTATCTCGGGGTGTTTATAGAGTTGCGAACGTATGTAAGAGTTCTATGTTAGAGTGTGTATAAAAGGGGAGGATGTATAAAATGGAAGTATGTATAAATTGGCGGTATTTACAAAAGTGCACGTGGATCTATTAAGAGATATTAGCACGTTTTCATAATCATACGATTACTTTGTCATTTAACCCTAGGCTGATTAAGCCCATCTATGGTCACAGACACCAGTTGGAGCGATCTTGTGATTATGTTTATCAAGGAGTTCATTCTTCAATGATTCTTCTTTATTCAAAATGGCAGAATGATTTGGAAACTATTTCTAGCAGGTTGTGTGGTTATGTGTATGAGCGTCTGTGTGCATATATGCATGTGTGAATGTATGCTTGTATGTATGTGTGTGTCTGTGTCAGTAGTCAAATACACGATTTGGTGACACCAGGTATATGTGCGCGTGTCTTATGTGTGTGTGTTTCTGTATTTGTGTGTGTGTGCGTGTAAGTATATATGTGTGTGTCTGTATGTGTATGTTTGTATGTTTTTTATATATCTGTGTGTGTATTTCGAGTGTAATCTATGTAGCTGTGTCGTTGTATATAATACTTGTATTACGATAGCTGGTAAGAAACGACATGTTTATATATGTATATATATATATATATATATATATATATATATATATATATGTGTGTGTGTGTGTGTGTGTGTGTGTATAATTTTATGTGTTGTTGAAGTGTGTATTCGTATGTATATGTAAATATGCACTGATATCGAATGCTCAACACAACACTGTTAGATAAATATTCTTTATTTGCAGGTTAATAACTGAGGTTTCTTTCGGCATGAAACCAATGGTAGCCCTATTAACCCACAAATGTGTAAATGTCTATATTTACCTTTATGAGTACAGGGTTTGTGAATGTAGGTTGTGAATGTAATCGATTTGCCGCCCCCTTAAAAGTGTTGGCCTTGAGTCCAGCAACGGACCGGTGTCCCGTTCAGGAGAATGTTGTGATCTTGGTCGTTTATACTCCGTTGAAACCGGGTCACTGGCCTTATGAGTGCTAGGGCCGAAGAAGAATGTTTTAAAAATGGTGTCGGCATTAGCTAAGTTTCCCTCAAATCCCATCTTGTAATCCTAGAAAGGAAAGACAGATTGGGCAATGTGATTTCTGGATGTACTGCATCTTGAAATAAGATGTGAAGGGCAAGGATGGAATGAGATGTGTTTGTCTAAAGGTATTCTTGGTTAGCGCAGAACTGGGGTTAAACAAGAACAACGACAACAGATCTCGATGTCTCATCGAAATCTTTCTCTTTTGCTCAGTTGACATAAAATCTTTTTAGTTAGTAGCGTCAGTTAAGACGTTGATGCTGACTAAGTCTCCTCGACTTAGTTAACTCGACACAGCTTGTTTAATCCTTATTAATCTTCATTGTCAACACGTGTGTTGCTACTTTCACTGACAAAACACTAAACTAAAAAAGTTATTAAAAAAAAACAGAAATTTTCTTAAAAATTTAACTCTTTCAGTTATCTTTTTATTATATTTTCAGTATTTTTTTTTCATTTTAACCAATTAATCATTTTTACTAATTCATTTTAATTTACAAAAGCTTCGTGATCGTAATCCAATGACAAAATCTACCCCCCTCTCTCTAGCTCTCTTTCTCTCTCTCTCTTCCTCTTCCTCTCCCTCTCTGCATATATATGTGTGTGCATGCACGTGTGTATGTTTACTATATATATATATATATATATATATATATATATATATGAATATATATGTGTACACGCACACACACACACACATACATACACACACACACACACACACATACATACACACACACATTGGCCGTCCTGAGTTTAAATTGTGCAAATCACCTGGGCCATAAATGTTTTCTACACTTTTTTGAATAAATTTAAGTTCCTTGGCTACAGGCTGCAAGGCTGGACAATTGTCGCTCTGATGGCGGCTGTTGAAGCAGAAACACGTATCCTCAGTTGTCCTCTAATCTCCATACAGATGCCAACCACCCCGAGAGTGTAGTGGATGATTTTACGGGCCACCGGCACGGGTGCCAATGACTTGACACCGGCATCGGTCACGACTACGGTCTCACTTGGCTTGACAGTTTTACACAAGCATGGTTTATCGCCAAAGATCTTATATATATATATATATATATATATAATAACAATAATGCATCGCTACGCGCGTTTCGACAAATCACATGTTTCTTAAGATCCAAGTCCGTATTTCTGGGATGATTACAGTGTAGTCCGTAGTACCCGTGGGTTGATCATCTTCATAGATTCATTTCTTCAGTCGATATAACATTAATGGATGTACAACACAGGGATGCTTATCCCTTTTGACCAGAATGAAGGTCAAACGCGTATCATTTCCTCCTCTTCCTCCTCCTCTTCCTCCTCCT
>NC_068995.1:57645688-57650259 GCF_001194135.2 Octopus bimaculoides | reverse complement strand
CCTCCTCTTCCTCCTCCTCTTCCTCCTCCTCCTCCTTCTTCTTGTCCAGCTATAGGTAGCTTATCTGGTATCGCTTGAAGGAATTTGTCCAGATTTCGCTTGAAGATGCTGAGACCTTTTCTTTTGATTGGTTTTGGGAAAATGTTAAACAAAGCCGGACTTGTTGCGGAAACGAAATTGTGTTTCAGTGGATTTATGCGTTGTGAGCCTGAATTGTGTCGGATGAATTCTGAATCTGACGTTAAGGTCGTTCAGGCAATGTTGGTTGTACATTCTCCATATCATGCAAATGATGCAGCGCTCAGGGCTAAAACCGTTACACTGCGGAAGAGTCACGTTAACCCATGTCATTTACATAAACTGAGTTGTATTTACATTAATTTGCTACTTAACGATATCGGGCGCTAGAAAGTGTTAAAAAGCTTCTGTTAGACACCTTACGATCTGGCCACTGACATAAATAAGATGCAGTTCGGAATTGGGAGCAGATGATAGATTTTTTTTTTTTTTGAAGAACTTATTGTATAGAACTAAAATTATGCAGGTGACTGTTTTGTGAGTGGTTGAATAATTATATTTATTATTTATTATTTATTGTTTAATTGAACGCGACGCAACCATTTCCAATTAAGTTTATCTTTTTGAAGCAACACTCTACTCTATACTTTTTTCTTCCTCCATCCTTTTATAATACCCTTTTCCCCCCCTCCCTCCTTCACCGTTTTCTATCTGTCTCTCTCCCCCTCCTTTTTCTCTTTCTCTCTCTCTCTCACTCTCGTTGCTCACACGAGAGAGAGAGAGAGAGAGAGAGAGAGAGAGAGAGAGAATCATATATAGATAGATAGATAGCTATGCATGTAATCACCCCATACACACACACAGCGGATCATTCACTTGTAAAGGATTCTTTCTCCTCTTTCTTGTGTTTAGTGTTCTTCTCTCTTCTTCGTCATCGTCTTAATTAGACGATAAAGCAACTGCCTTAGATTTATAAGCGACAAGTCAATTCTCTTACGTTAGTTTTGCTTGAGCAAGTTAATAAGCCGGTGATAAAATGAACCTAGATCGTATTTAAAGAGTTTTCTCATTCTTTTATGTCTTATAGAGTAGTTTCGATTCTCAGAAAAATCATTATTACAAATGTAAAAAAATATATATTTTAAGGGAAATTATATTTGCATCAATAATGTGTTCGAATCGAAACATAAACATAGAAACATTTACTTATTGCAACTAGATAAGCGCTAAAATGTAAAACTATTTGTCCCATACGTGTTTCCACCACTCTAAAAACCGGGCAGTTCTGCATCAGATGGAATTTCAGACGCTGAATAGCTTTTCTTTATCTGATGAAAATCTTTGCTCGTTTAAAGGAATTGATGAATCGTATTGTATAATGGTCTCGATTTGAATCAGGTAATTACACGAAAACTTTTCGCCGCCGAATTGATCGAAGATGACGAGCCTGTATTTTAAAGAGGAACCATTGCATATGACAGATACATTTGATCGCTGCACACATTGAAGTATCCTCGATCTGAAGAAAGGTAAATATTTTCCATCCAAAACATACAAACATACAAACATAAGCCGTTTTTGAGGGGAGGGGATAAGTCGATTACATCGACCCCAGTACTTGAGTGGTGCTTATTTTATCAACCCTGGAAGGATGATAGGAAAAAGTCGAACTCGGTGGAATATAAAATCAGAACGTAAAGACGAACGAAATATCGCTAAGCATTTTGACCGGAGTGCTATCGTCTCTGCCCGCTCGTCGCCTTCATAACGAATTATAATAAAAAAAAAAAAATTTATATTTGACGGAAGGATTATTCAATAATTTTTGTGGAAAACGTATTTATTATTATTTAAAAAATATTATTCAGGTGTAAATTCAGTATGATAGAGTGAATTGCAGGTACAATCTATCCGCTGGGGTTCTACATAGTTTCCGATTATTCGGTTAGACTCACAAAAATTATATGCCAGATAGTGACATCGAAACCCACACCTCATGGTAACGAAGCGAATTTTTAACCCACTCCATCATGCCTGCGACCATCCACGCAGACACACAGACACACACACACATCTTTTATATTTTACCTTTCCTTTTAATTATTGGACTGCGGCCATGTTGGGGCATCGCCTTTAGAGATTTAATCGAACAGATCGACTCCAATACTTATTTTTAAATCCGATACTTCAACTCTCGGTCTCTTTCGCCAAAAGACGGATATAAACAAACCAACACCAGTTGCTAACCGAGTTTGGATCAAACACATGTACACATGCATTGCATACATATATCTATACACATGCATTTATGTGTGTGCGTGTGTACACACGCTCAAACATATGTAAAATCTTCTTTAGAACAAGTAAATGCAACTTAAAGATCTCAGTGTTAAGTTAGTACGCAGTAATGTATTTATTATGACTCAATAAATTGATTACTAATTTGAGTTTGTTTTTTTCTTTCTTTCATGCGTGAATACAGAAGAATAAAGCTTTTCATATGTTATTCTACAGTCCTCTGCTATAAGTTGACCATCTGTCAACCGGTCGGCAAAATCGATTTGTGAGAAGCACTTAACATGAAGGTATTTCTCATGAAAAAACATTCGGCCAAACATTTGGGTGTGGTTCGTTACTTTAAACAGTCACAAAAAGAAATTCGGGTTAATAATTGTATATTGCGTACACACACACACACACACACACATGTGTGTGTGTGTGTGTGTGTGTGTGTGTGTGTGATACAATATATATATACTCACATATATATATATTTACATGCATATATGTACTTGTGCATACACACTCATATACACTCATATGTACATACATACATACATTCATGCTTATATGTGTGTGTGGTGTATGTATAGATAGATGCGCGCGCGTGTGTGCATGTGTCGCGCGCAGACCTGTTATTCAGTGCAGGGTGGTTAATAAATTTAGTGTTAGCTTGCAGTGAGTATGACCAAAATGGTTGCCAACGCCCAGTTTTTTCTTTTCTAGCAATTTCTGTAACGTAAACTAATCTTAAAATGCTATCGACTGTAACCGCATGCGTGGAAAAATGGCAAATTCTATGTGAATATAAGCTGATTAAAACTTGTAACGAGCGTAGAATAAGGTTTGAATTATAGAATGTTATTCTCAGAGAGATATTTGTAATTATAAAACTTTATTGTTTCTATGCCTCCAGTCGGAGTCTGTGGAAATTCTTTTGCCGCTCTTATTTTCAGCAAACCAATTCTACAGCAATTACAATCAGATTTATTTTGTCCGTCCGCTAGTAAACTGTAGCTAGAGAATTTCATCTCCTGTGTGCCATCTTGATCGAAGACACATTTTTAATTGTTTTGCTAGAGAAAGTATTCGTTCCGATGAAACAGATGTTGCCAGATTTACTAGTAAAAGTTGACAAATTTTACAAATTATCGCTCAGCTCTCAGCCACATTTTTTCCGTTCACGTATTCTATAATGTTAGCTAAACAGCAAATAGAGATGTTTCTCATGGAAACTTCGAATGCCAGAAGTTTAGAATTCGGAGAATTCATGTAATAATAACTTCAAATTTTAGCAGAGGGTCATATAGTCTTAGGGGAGTTGATTACATTGATACCAGTGCTCAACTGGTCCTTTTTTTTATCGACTCAGAAAGGATGAAAGACAAAGCCGACATTGGCGATATTTGAACTCAGAACCAACGCTTCTAATTGGTAATTTTTCAAAATTCTCTCCGCTATCTGTCGTCCGACATTTTGCACTTCCTTATACATAGCCTAAAATCAATAACCAATTCCGAGTCGCCATGTAATACATCAGGTGTAAATTTATACAAGATAGCCTCCAAATGGTAATTTTTCAAAATTCTCCCCGTTATCTGTATATTTTTACACGTCATATATTATACAGTAATTATCAATTCAGTGCATGGTCTATTGTTCAATAACTAAAGCATTTTTTCACCACCATAAAGAAATAATTCAAGTCTGAAAGGGTTAATTGCTAAACTAAAATAAATAACAATTCGTATTAGAAATAATAATTAACAATTCATGAAACAAACTAATTACTTTTCTACTTTTCACTGATATTCACAATAGACGCAATTTGAATGTAAACATAAAACGCTATTCTTTCTGTTCTGTCCTTCAATCGACACAGATACATATAGTCGTAAGGGTTGCGGTTAGAGTATAACTGGTTTCAAGTCTTGGCACAAGGCCAGCAAGTTTGGAGGAGGGATAAGTCGATTACATCAACTGGTATTTATTTTATCGATTCCAAAACAATGAAAGACAAAGTCGATCCCAGCAGCGTTTGAACTCAAAATTCCGCTAAGCAACTTTTTAGGTGCGGCAACGATTCTGCCTGTTTACCACCTTATTTGAATAATATTATTAAACTTTGAAAAGCGGCGAACTATCAGAATCGCTCGCACGCGGGACGAAATGCTTAGCGCCGTTTCCTCTGACTTAAGTTCTCCCTCTCTTACTCTGTGTGTGTGTGTGAGTGTGTGTGTGTGTGTGTGTGTGTGTGTGTGTGTGTGTGTGTG
>NC_068995.1:57643303-57644112 GCF_001194135.2 Octopus bimaculoides | reverse complement strand
TATATATATATATTATGTATATGTGTATATGTGTATGTGTGTCGGTGTGTGTATTTATGTGTGGCAGTGTGTTTGTTTGCGTATGCATGTTTTATAATCCTATCAACTCAATCAGACTGACAAGCAAACAACGGATGACTCTAACAAACACTGACCGGCTCCCAAGGATTAAAATAACTAAAACAGTACCAATCACACACACACACACACACACACATTTATATACGTATGTAAATACGTAATGACATTGCCACAAGAAGTCGTAGTGGATGTGTCTGCTAAATCTGCGATGGCCAGGCTTACCATCCGTTTCCACTGTCGGTCGTTTCAGTCATGCGCACCACAGCTGCCATTTTGTCGGTGGCCGACCGATCTTTTCATCGTCTGTATATCTGTGGCTTAATTATCGTTTAATTTTACTTGTTTCAGTTATATACTGGGACGCAAACGCGCCAACAGCGGTTGTCAAGCGGTAGTGGGGAAACAAACAGACACACACATACACGCGTGTCCCCTTCCAACCCTCTCACTTCTGTTATATGATACATATATATATGTTTATATAAATTACACATGTCAAACTCACGTTAAGAATACATATTCCAGTATTATTTCAGTTGAATTATGATACAAAAACAGTCTGTGGATTTCACCCATATAAACACAGAACCAAATCATTCTCCTCTTGTGTTAAAAAGTTAGACTTGTTTTAATTTCTCAAAATTTATGTACGTAAAAAAACCCAACATTTTGACGTTTCTATTTTATACGTTTTCTTCATCATAATGTGTGTGCACCTTCTTTGGTCT
>NC_068995.1:57639855-57642901 GCF_001194135.2 Octopus bimaculoides | reverse complement strand
ACACACACACACACACACACACACACACACACACACACACACACACACACACACACACACATACACACACACACACACACACACAAGGAATTCTGTAGAAACTTGAATGAACGTGGTTCCCAAGTGTAGTCCTACTTCACTTTGTAAATGGTTAAATGCCCTCATGTGACTATAATTATTTATTATACATCATATATGAACTAAATATACCCCCGCGCGTCTCCACATGTATGTGTGTATACTTAAAAGTATCTTGTGAAGAAGCAAGTCACGTGATTAAAGTCGCTTGTGTCGTTTGCCTCCTTTCATTACGCCAGGTTTAATAAACTCACCATTATACCAGTATTTTACTGAGTCTCTAGATTTCGTTCTTCAAAAACCCTCATCGCCATGCACCACCCACTATACCTGGTATAATGTCTTATCAAAGGAAATCAATTTAGCAGAAATATACAGTTTATGCCAGTCTGAGCTGTGATGCAAGAATGTGATACGTATGTCAGATAATAACATTCGATATCTGCTGTTTGCGTGCGTGTGTATATCCATTTATATATGTGTGTGTGTGTGTGTGTGTATGTGTGTGTGTTTTATGAATGACTAAGTCAATGATCGCTTTGTAGCTTTGTAAGTTTTGTAGCTTTACATTTGATCTCCAATGGAAGTGACAATGTTGCAACGTCTGTTTTCACTTATACTTCATTACTTCGATGTCTTTTTTTTTCACAGCTGAGAAGCAATTTTCTTCTGTTATTTCAAGAGGACTTCAAAATCTTGCCAGGATCGATTCTACGTACTTTTCGCTACAAAATAAATAAACAGATACATAAATAACCTAGCAACTACAATAATACTTCAAATCAATTCAATTTAGTCTAATTCGTTTCAATTTATTGTTAGTGTTTACAAAAGTAGCTTTGCACCTAAAGGTACAACAACATCAAAACGAAAACAATTGATGATAACAAAAACAACAATAATAATCCTTTCTACTAAAGGCACAAGGCCTGAAATTTTTTTGGGGGAGGCGATAAGTCAATTACATCAACCCCAGGCAAAATCGACCTCGGCGGAATTCGAACTCAGAACGTAGCAACAGGCGAAATACCGCTAATAATTTCGTTTAGCATGCTAACGATTCTACGAGTATGTTGCCTTAATAATAATAATAATAATGATAATAATAATAATAATAATAATAATAATAATAATAACAACAACAACAACAACAACAACAACAATAACAATAACAATAACAATAACAATAATAATAATAATAATAATAATAATAATAATAATAATAATAATGATGATGATGATGATGATGATGATGATGATGGACGGCTGTGACACTAGCGAGTTCATTTCGCAATTATGGGGACATGAGTTCAATGCGTGTGCATGGCATCCCGACCATATGATTTTACTATAGTCTCAGTTGCACCCATGTCTTGCGAATGAAAGTGGGGGTGGGTGGAAACTATGAGGAATCACATGTACCGACTGTAATTCATAGATCCCATCTGGTCACACTTCTCTGTGGAATACTCAGCTACTTGATACACTAATTCGACTTTCATTCGTCGACATCAACGGAAGCGTCTATTATCGCAAATATATGAACGCAGACGTGACTGCGTAGTTAACAAAGCTCACTGCGTGGTATTTTGATCAAATGACTTTACCTTTACTCTATTCACGGTCCGAATCATGCTTCGCAAAGGAAACTGAGTAGCTGGGTGGACTGTATCCGAAATTCAAAAAGTTTTAGGCTTGTTGGATGTTCGGTTGATCCATTGTCCATTGTGTCCTTTGGTTTTTAAGGCGATGAACTATGATTTGAGTTGAAGGAGATTGGGTCTCTAATTCTAACCAAGAGACTCCGTTACTGACTTAAGGGCTGAGTTTTTTTTTTAAGCTTTAAGACTATTGAGTCCGGTTTCCCGTTTCCATGGCGTGTAGATGACTGAAATCCCACAAAATGCTGCAAATTTTAGGGGAGCGGAGGATGAATTGATTACAACGACTCCTGTACTTGACTGCTACTTTATTTTATCGACCCGGAAAGCATGATAGTAAAAGCTGATCTCAGTGTAATTCGAACTCAGAACGTAATGATTCGAAAGAAGTGCTGCTAAGCATATATGTGCTAGACGGCCTAACAATTTTGCTAGCTCTCCGCCTGTTAATTGTATGCAGTGAAAGAGGTAGTTGAAATAATTGTCAGCACAGTACCAGCATATCTAGGAGTAAATGTTAAAAAGTGTCAGAGAAAAAGAATTCGGTGTGACCTTAATTGACACGGAAGTGAAATTTCAGCGGATCCGGAAGTAATGACACGTGACGAACTAATCAGTTCCGTAGAGATCATCAAGCATAACGTTTCACGGAATTATAGAATGATTGAGACACGACAGGTGGGAAGGGAGTGAATGAAGTCGGCATTAGATGACGTCATGCACAGTAAACAGAGTATGTTTGGAGGTTTGAAGTAGGGACGGGGGTGGGGCAGGAGTGTTCTTACTGAGGTGGGAAGGGGTGTTTTAATTCTGTTTTCGTTTTTAATTTCTTTTTGTTTTTTTGTTTTCGTTAGTACATTTAAAAAAAAAATACTATTTAAAAATGTCGAAGAAATACCATGTGACACGAGCAAATTGCAATGACATTTCTTAAACAAGTAACTCAACTCATGCTATGTTGGTATAAAATGAAACAGCTTCGATATCATCTCCAGCAACAGCAACAACAACAAAAACAACAAGTCACAGCAACAAGGGAAGAAACCTTAAGAAGTGTGAATTGATGGATGATAGTTTTTTCTTTCTTCATTTTTAAGACAACATTAAACGTTCGGGTTACCTAATAACGTTGTATAAGTCTGACTAGCATGTGGTGATAACATGTGGTGCGCATGTAGTGTGCATGGAGCACGCAGAGTGACATCGGAAATTACAGAATTAAGTCACAACTCACAAACGAATGAAAGATGTGATCATCATCGTCGCCATCTGTATACAAATATATACGATATATATATATATATATA
>NC_068995.1:57638787-57639461 GCF_001194135.2 Octopus bimaculoides | reverse complement strand
TTGAATGATTATAAACCGTGGTTTGTATATAAACTTATTGTTTGTCGTTCACAACACCAACGGCACACCACCAACGGTAGCAGTAGCCACACCAGCAGCAATAGCAGAAGCAATAGCAGTAGCAGCAGCCGCGGCATCTGGAGAGCAGGATAGAATGTCACGATTTGGTTCGAAATAAAAGACGCTAACCTACACACAAGCCAAATATTGAAAGAAAAATGAAAGGGGATTTAAAAAAAGAAAAGAAAGAAAGAAAATAGGAAGGAAGGAAGGAAGGAAAGAAAGAAAGAAAGAAAGAAAGAAATAAAGAAAAGAAAGAAAGAAGAAAGGGTTGATGGAATTTCTTACACGATACAATAGTGCGTAAATTGGAATGAAGAATACGTCCATTAGAATAGTTCCTTCTTCTAACAACTTTCTCTTTAAACTGATCGATTATCTGACGAAACTAAATAACAATGTCGTGCCAAACAATTACAAACCCAATTTCTAACTAAGTTACGACCATCTTGTTTTAGTGGCTGCCATCTTGATTTTGATTGCTATACACTTAATTCTTCGCTTTCTCATCCGAAATTTCGGTGAGATTTCCTCGTAGTAATACATACATACATACATACATACATACATACATACATACTAACATTATATATAGATATATATATATATATATA
>NC_068995.1:57634477-57637529 GCF_001194135.2 Octopus bimaculoides | reverse complement strand
GTGAGCCTCTCTGTGTGTGTGATATCATAGTCATGCACAAACCCACACATACTCATACATAAATATTTAGATTGCTACCTTGTAAAGCTAACCACCCCTTTCTCCCAACCGACTGCACCCCCCCGCACGCGCGTGCGCAAGGAAAAAAGAAAAGAAAAAGACCCAGTAAGACAGGAAGAAGGAAAATAACAATGGAAACAACAACAATACCACCGCCACCAGCATTCATAATGCTGACGATGGTGATAATGATGATGATGATGATGATGATGATGAAGCTGGTGGCGGTAATAATAATAATAATAATAATAATAATAATAATAATAATAATAGTAACAATAAGAACAACATCGACATCATCAAGAAGAAGAAGAACAACAACACCTATAACAATAATAACAACAATGATAATAGAGAAACAAGTAGTAACGTAATAGAGAAAGAAAGAAAGAAATTTAATGGCCTTTCAGTCGATATCAGTTGTTATTGAATAAGAATCGACACCCGTGAAAAGTCTTCTGCAATCTGATTGATTTTTAACGAATCAATGTCTCGTTGCGAGTTTGTAAGATAAAGTCGTTTGATAGAGTTGTATAATACGGCCATTAGCCAAGCTGAACGGCTCGCGATGAGACAGCAGAGGCGATGATAACATCTTCGGGGACGTTTATACCAGAGACACGAGAAGCTATACAACGAAACTATACAAACAAACAACAACAACAACAAAAATGTTTAAAAAAACTAAGAAATAAGAAATATAACAACTTTCGTTCAAGAATACCCTTCCCCGCCCCTACCGAAAAAAATAACCAAAAACATGCACAAGTCGAAACACACACACATATATATGTATGTATAAATGCATGTATGTATATATGTGTGTATGTATATGTATGTATATGTATATATACATATATGTGTGTATATATATATATATATATATATATATATATATATATATATATATATATATATATATATATTTACATATATATGTATATAATTATATAGATAGAGAGATAGATGGATATCAACATATATATATTCATTTGTGTATCTCTCTCTCCCTCTCTCACTGCTGTAGGTACAAAGCTTGAAATTTGAGGGGAGGGGACTAGTCGATTACATCGACCTCTAGTGTTTCACTGGTACTTAATTTATCGACCCCGAAAGGATGAAACCAAAGTCGACCTCGACGGAATTTGAACTCAGAACTTAAATACGGACGAAATGCTACTCAGCATTTTGCCCAGCGTGCATGAAATAATATGATCCATTGGGAACTCTGTGGAAATTATTGCCTAAAAAGATGAAAGACGCTGCATGACGTAATCTCAGAGAGAGTTACTAAGAATGAAGACTGCAAAATCCTGTGGGGTGCAATGATTCAACGTGACCATCAGATCGGACATTATTGTGGTGAATAGAAAATGAAAAAAAAAACATGCCTCATAATTGACATATCATATCTTGGTGAGGACAGGATCGAAGAAAAAGAAGAAGAAAAAGTGAACAACTATGATATATTGAAGTGGGAAATACGCAGGTTGTGGGCGATGAGGAGAGTGGACGTGATACCAACAGTGATTGGCATGCTTGGAAGTATCAGAACTCAACTACCAATGTGGTTCAAAAAGATTGGTTCAAAAATGCTGAGATGGAACACCTATAAAAATCATCATTGCTTGGAGCTGAAAGAGTTTTCTGCAAGGTTCTTCAAACCTGTAAACAATTGTCTGTTGGTTGCGGTGGGCAGCTGACACATTCCATCATCACCAGCAAAATATCCTGAAGGTTTTTATCAAATAATAATAATAATAATAATAATAATAATAATGAGAAGAAGAACAATAGCAGGAAAAAGAAGCCTTTCTATTATAGGTACAATGCCTGAAACTTTGGAGGAGGGGGACTAGTCGATTGCATCGAACTCAGTACTCAAGTGGTGTATAGTTCATCGACCCCGAAAGAAAGAGAGGCAAAATCGACCTCTGCAGAATTTGAACACAGGAAGTATTCTGCAGGGAAAGATGCCGCTAATCATTTTGTCCGGCAATAACAACAACAACAACAACAACAATAATAATAATAATAATAATAATAATAATAATAATAATAATAATAATAATAATGATGATGATAATGATGATGATGATGATGATGATGGTTGATGATGATGATGATGATGATGGTGGTGGTGGTGGTTGTGGTCTTATTCTGTATTCACAAAATCTCGTATTTTCGTTATCTAAATCTACAGTTTGCTTGGTTATTCTCAATACGTTTTATGTGCTATATTAAGCCAGATCTTTATTGCAACTACAAGCTAAACTGATTACAGCAATAAGATCCATAAAGCAATAAGGGAATACAATATGCGCTTAATGTAGTTTACATTAAAACACCGTTTAGGGCCATTATGATGAAATTTTTGAGTGATTCCGGTTATTCTTGTTGTTCTCCTACCGCTTGCTTTTTGTTGTTTTGGCTGTCGTTCACTTTTGCATTTTCTTCTGCCCAGTCTATTTATTGTCATGATGCTATTATTATTATTATTATTATTATTATTATTATTATTATTATTATTATTATTATTATTATTATCATTGACTTTAAATGGCTACGAACTAAAATGGCTCTTCCCGTTCGATATTTAGTTTGGAGTCTTTTCATGCTAAGTTCAAATCTCGTTAAGATCAAATTTTGAATTTCATTTGTTAGTTTTTGATAATAATAACATACCAGTAGTGAACTGGTATCGAAACCATTTTTATTCATACACACATACGCGCGCGCGCACACACACACACACATATACAACGGGCTTCTTTCATTTTCCTTCTCCCAAATCCACTCACAGGGTTTTGATCGACCAGAGGCTATAGTAGAAGACATTTACCTAAGGTTCCACACAGTGGGACTGAACCCGGAATCATATGGCTGGGAAGTAAGCTTCCTACCACACAGCTACGCCTACGCCAATATATATATATACACACACACACACACACATATATATATATATATAATATATATATATATATATATA
>NC_068995.1:57628958-57629398 GCF_001194135.2 Octopus bimaculoides | reverse complement strand
TGTGTGTGTGTGTGAGAGAGAGAGAGAGAGAGAGAGAGAGAGAGAGAGAGAGAGAGAATGTATAGATAGATGAGTATGTGTATGTATATATGCATATATACATAGATATGAGCACCCATATTTGGATCATATAAACATTGGCACATCCATGCAGAAAGAGAGAGAGAGAGAGAGAGAGAGAGAGAGAGAGTGATTAAGAAAAATAAAGAGAAAAATAAGAGTGGGGAAGGTTGTCTCCCCCTCCCCCCTCATTCGTCCATGAAACTCTTCAACTGAAAGAAAGATGAGCATTTCATTCTTTCTGGCCCCGCAATCTTTGGAATATCTTGAAACTAAACCCACACAACCCACAAAGGAAAACAAAAATAATAAAAATGTAAAAGGAAAGGAAAGGAAAAAAAAAGAAAAACAAATGTTCAACAAGTTTGTTGAAGGGTTTG
>NC_068995.1:57626775-57628252 GCF_001194135.2 Octopus bimaculoides | reverse complement strand
ATATATATATATATACATACATTTGTGTGTATGTGTGTGCGCGCATATACCCGCTCACATATACGTACACGCATGCGTATGTATATGTAATTATCCGATTCTGGTACGTCTGTGTGTGTGTGTCTGTGTATCTGTCTGTGTGTGTGTCTGTGTGTATGTCTCTGTGTATGTATACATATACGCGTACGCATTCATATACACACATGTGGCTATACAAGTCTGTATATGTGTCTATGTAATTGTATATCTGAGTGTGTGAATGTGTGTGTGTGTGTGTGTGTGTGTATATACATATACATACATACATACATATATAAAACGCCCGCACGTCAGTTTCTATGTTATTTGTGTTCATCTTTTTTCCTCTTCGGTTTCTCCCTTTTTTCCCCGTCATGCAATGTCTCTCTGTCTTTTCTTCTCTTCCTTTTCTCTCTTTCATTCTTTCACTCTGTTCCTAATCGCTCTTTTTCCCTCTCCTCCCCCTCTGTCTCTCCTTATAACTCTCTTCGTTTTCCTCTCCCTCTCGCTTTCTCTGTTCTTTTCCTCCCTTAAATATTTCACCAGGGCCACCAAAACGAAGGTCACCGGCGTGCTGCAGCAGCAAGGTGCGCAACACGGCATCAGGCACCGGTGGTGGTAGCAGCGGTGGTGGTGGCGGTGGTAGTGGCGGTATTAGTGGTGGTGGTACTGATGGTGCGTTGGGTTCGGTCTAGTCTGACGTTACCGTCTTTGTATCTCCCCCACCCCACCCCAACCTCACAACAACATCCTCATTCCACCCATGCCCATCACCGCCCACGCGCTCCTCACACACTCCATTCGCACTACACAACACCCAAACACCACATCATCCGAGTTCTTCTTCCTTCTCCACCTCTTGCTTCCATTTGTTGGCGTTAAGGACCAACAATGTGATCGGCCATGCAGCCGGCCAAGCACACACAGGTTTTCGGTACAGAACCACCCCCTGCTATCCCCCCACACTGTTTGCTCCTTACAACGTATTCATTTCAGGAATGTGCGCGCAGTTGTGAAAAATTCAACTTTAAAGACCTGTTTCGGTCCTAAATGGTTGCCTTGCTCAAATATTACCGCATGCTTCAACCGCACCCTCTATCTCTACCCACGCCTTTTCTACTTCCCTACTCTCTCTCTCTCTCTCTCTAACACACACACACAACGAATGAACCCGCCTGCCAGCTAGTCATTCAGTCACACTCCCTGATCACAAACCCTTTCACGTGTCTTTGAATACTGACAACAACAAAGTATAAGAACTCGATTATACGTACATAAATACGTATATACACACTCACATGCACATGTAAATACTTCCTTACTTACATAACATGCACGTGTATACATTTATGCATATCGTTACGCATTTATGGATATATATATATATATATATATATATATGTGTGTGTGTGTGTGTGTGTGTGTGTGTATACATATAAGTTTACATATTATATATATA
>NC_068995.1:57624053-57626569 GCF_001194135.2 Octopus bimaculoides | reverse complement strand
GCACAGTTATAAATGTGTGTGCATGTGTGTGTGAATAAAATTTACACACATTCAGATGTTGCGGTTTTTCAACGAAAAGTGAAGAGAGTATTCAATACGTGTCACAGAGTTGATATGTATGTATTTATCTATAACTATCCATCTATTAATCCATCTCTCTCCCTAGGAATGCGGATACTTTCTGTACGTTTCCCCGTGTGGGAAGGGTACATAATGATTTTGCTGGCTTTGCAAGGGGTCATTAAATGTTTCATAGAGAGGGCTTCTGACTTAAACAGCACCGAAATGGCACAGTATTGTTTGCCCCTCGCTATGTACTCGGCGTCATCTCTGATGCACCTCAGCGCCGCTACTTGGGCTATTAATGCCACACTTTTCGTGTCTGCTGAGATGCATCTGAAAAGCACCGTTCTTCTCCACTGCTTCAATTGCCTCTGACGGAACAGTAAGGTTGGCCCAAGTTTGTTCTTGTTTAATCTGTTTCCATGCCGGGGCCAACATTTCATCTCTGTTTGTGAGGTCCACGGTGAAGGGTTGCTTCCTTTTCGCTACCGCCGCAGTGAACATGTTCTCGTTGTTGGTAATGTCCTCGTTGTTGTCGTTGCTGCTGCCGTTGTTGTTATTGTTGTTCTTGGTGGTGTTGGAATTTTTTGCTGTTGTCACTTTTGCTATCGTTGTTGCAGTTGTTGCCATCGCAGCTTCCGCTGCTGTTGCTATCTATTTTGTTGTTGTTGCTGCGGTATGTACGGGGAAGTCCCAGAGAATCGACACATTTTCTCCCTCAGTCACAGCTTCAGGATGGTGTCTATACCATTTGTCAGCCGTTTTGATTTTATAATGCCGACATATTGTCCAGTGTAAATACTGGCCGACTCTGTCATGTCTTGTTTTATATCTATTATTATTATTATTATTATTATTATTATTATTATTATTATTATTATTATTATTGTTATTATTACTATTTATTGTCTTTGCGCAGCTTCTAACGTTGGAGATGTCCTACGGTGCCAGCTGTTCACTACCAGTGAACTAAAGTAACACCCTTATTTTTCGAGCACCATCCGGAATATTCAAGCGGTTCCAAGCAGTGCTGTTTTCTGCAAGTGCTCCACCCTTATTGCAGCCCCTATTTGTTTCATGTACTTCTCAAGATCTTTACTCACTGGGTTTGCTATATCTATGATCCAGCATTGTTTGCTTTCTTTCTCAATTATTATTATTATTATTATTATTATTATTATTATTATTATTATTATTATTAAGAATCTTTAGCACACCAGACAAAATGCTTAGTCGCATTTCTTCCGGCTTTACTTTCTGAGTTCAAATTCCGTCGAGGTTGTCTTTGCCTTTTATCCTCTCGGGGTCAATAAAATACGTACCAGTTGTGCACTGAGGTCGATGTAATCAACTAGTCCCTCCCGCCAAAATCAAAACATTGTGCCTATAGTAGAAACGATTATTAAGGCGCGAATTAACTGAATCGTTAGCATGTCGGTCGAGATGTTTTCTGTTATTTCGTCCGGTTTTACGTTCTGAGCACCATTTCCGCTGCGGTCGGCTTTGTCAATCATCGTTTCGCGGTCGATAAAATAAATACCAATTGAGCAGTAAGATTGATATAATCGATCACCACTTCCCCGCAAAATTACCACAACGGCGGAATTTGGGTTTGGAACGTAAAGCCGGAAGAAAAGCTGATCTGAACATTTTCTTCGGCATGCCAGATGACACTAAGAATCATTTCTTTATTGTCCACAGGGGGCCAAGCATAGAGGGGACAAACAAGGACAGACAAAGAGATTAAGTTGATTACATCGACCTCAGTGCATAACTGGTACTTTTTTAATCGACCCCGAAAGGATGAAAGGCAAAGTCAACCTCGGCGAAATTTGAACTCAGAACGTAACGGCAGACGGAATACCGCAAAGCTTTTCGCCCAGCGTGCTAACGAATCCGCCAGATGACACTAATAACTACTACTACTACTACTACTACTACTACTACTACTACTACTAGTAGTAGTAGTAGTAGTAGTAGTAGTAGTAGTAGTAGTAGTAGTAGTAGTTGTATTATTATTATTATTATTAGTAGTAGTAGTAGTAGTAGTAGCAGTAATTGTTGTTGTTGTCGTAGTAACAACAACAACAATAATAATGCAGCAACTTGACATTTTTTTTACTACCTCGAAGTTGTATTTTTATTTTTATTTTTATTTCTATTTTTTCTTATGTTTTCTTTATTTTCGTTGACGAGTAATTGTGTTTGAAGCCTATCTTAATTGCTAACTGACGAAAACAGCTTAATGAGGCGCTAAATATGTTTAGGACATAACAATTTACTGACAATTTAGAATTATTCCAATTTTTTTTAGTTGGTTTTTAGCTGGCTTAAAAAATTTTTTTTTTGTTTTTGTTTCCTCGTGTTTACGTTTTACTTTTGCTTTTTAGCTTCCGTGTTTTTCATAACAAAATAAATGTTGAAATTTGTACGTGTGTGTGTGTGTGTGTGTG
>NC_068995.1:57618076-57622653 GCF_001194135.2 Octopus bimaculoides | reverse complement strand
GTGAAACTACATCAACGAAGAAGTGACTGTCAACAAAAATTGTAGCTGCGCCGACAGACCCCACACCAACACACACATATAGACACACACACACACACACACACACACACACACACACACACACACGCATTCGAATACACACACATATAGATAGACAGACAGACAGACAGACAGATAAATAGATAAGCAGATAGATAGATAGATAGATAGAGAGGGAGAGATAGAGAGGAGAGAGAGAGAGGAGAGATAGAGAGAGATAGACAGACAGACAAACATAAATATAGAAAGAGAGAGAGAGAGAGAGAGAGAGAGAGAGAGATGTCTTTGCAATCTTTTGTTTCAGTTATTAACGAGGCTGCGGCACCGCCTTCAAGAATTTTAGTCGAACGAATCGCCCCCGCCCAACACTTATTTTTTAACTCCCGCACTTACGAGTATTCTATCGGTCGCTTTTGCCGACCTGCTAACTTCAGGGGTCGTCTACATACATACATACATACATACATACATACATATAATTTGTGTGTGTGAGTGCGTGTGTGTGTATGTGTACTTGTATGTGCATTTTAGACAAATTGATAACGTGGATTGAAAGAGAGAAGACGGTCGGAGGCTAAAACAGAAAGGAATGAGAATTTTTGACGACCTAAAATGATGGAATGCCTCAATGGTGAATTTCATTGAATGCAGTCGACAACGGCGGCGGCGACGACGACAATGGTGAGATGGAGGACGAAGAGAAGAAGATGACTGCACGGACGGACGGACAGACAGACGGACGGACGGACGGACGGACGGATGGACGGATGGACGGATGGATGGATGGATGGATGTCATAGGGTGTGAGAATAAAACTACTTTTGCTTTTAATCTGTTCGGGATGCTTCCATCAGCCCCTTCTTCAGTTTAGTTTTCATAACGATGAAGTCGTATCACTACAATATCCTCCCTTCCTCCTCCCTTTCTCTCTCTTCCAATTCATTTTGTTCTAACATGTCCCAATGACAAGCCTAGCAAAACGACCGGAGGTGATTTAGACGCAAAAGAATACGTGTTCATATCAGCATGAAACACGGCAGATCCGATTACATATTTTGCTGCATCCCTGTGGTTTGCTGTGAAATGGTTCGGTATAACAACGACGTGCTTAATGGCTTCAACAAAGATATTGGCTGCCGTCATATGACAGTTAATACTCTTCGATAATTTCAACCGGGTTTCGTTTCCATCCTACTTATTCTACCTAACCATGGCAGATTCAAAAGAATCCTTCCATTAAGATTGTCATCATTCAGTACTTCTTTCTCTCCCCCCTCGCTCTCTCACACTCTGTCTCATTCTTTCTCTTTTCTCTCTCTCTCTCTCTGTCCATCTGCCTCTCTATCTCTTTGCCATCTATTCTTTCGGAATTGATAAACTAGGGCAGTTGATCAACAGGAGTTTTTAGGCTGTTGTACAAGGTCCTCTTGTTTTCTTGTTCTGTACAGTCGAAGCTTGCCTGCGATACAGCTAGTGACCTTCTATGTTAGCCTTGGACAACATAAAGTATCAGTCAAATAGCGGGTCGATTTAATCGACTAATCTCATTCACCAGGCCTTCTTCTTAAATTAGATAGAAACAAGTGAATAGTGAATTAGCAGCATCGTTAGAGCCTCCAACGAAATGTCTTGCAGTGAACTTTTCAAATTTTACGAGTTCAGATCCCACCAAGGTCATCTTCGCCATGATCCTACTGAGATGGATTAATCCATTTCTTTAACATTTTAGGCTTTGAACCTAAATTAGAAAGAAGTAAATAGTGAAATAGCAGAATCATTAGAGCATCGGAAAAAAAAAAAAGAACACCTGTCAAATTTTACGCTCTGAGTTCAAATCCTGTTACGGTCAAATGTTCCATTTATCTCTCCGGGATCGATAATATAAAGTGCTAATCAAATACTGTAGGTTGATTTCATTGTTTAACCTGCTTACGTAAAATTTCAGATTTTGTGTTTGAAACAATTATTTAAAAAAATATTATTATTAATATTATTTGTAAGGCGGCAAAGTGGCAGATTCATTGCCGTGCCGGAAAAAGTGCGGCATTTCTATTGCTTTTTTTTCGTTCTGAGTTCAAATACCGCAGGGGTCGCATTTGTCTCTCATCATTTCGGGGTCGATAAAATAACTACTAGTGAAGTACTAGACTCAGTGTGGGATCGACTTACCCGATCCCTCATAAAACTGCTGCCCCTGTGTCAAAATTTGAAACCCTTATAAATATTATTAAGGTGGCGAGCTGGCAAAATCGATGGCGCACCGGCAAAATGCTTAAGCGACATTTCGTCCGTCTTTACGTTCATAGTTCAAATTCCAGCGACGTTGACTTTGCCTTTCATCCTTTCGGGGTCGATAGAATGAGATCCAGTTTAGCACTGTGATTAATGTAATCGATTGACTTCTTGCCCACAAATTTCAGGCCTTCTGCCTATCGAACGTTATTGTTACACACAGGTACAACTTATAATGATCATAAGTCAAAACTCTGGCGCCGTTTACCGATCCCTGTGGAAGAATACTCACTTCATTTTCTCTAGAAACGTCTTTCTTAAAAGCCGCGGTAACACATTGCTTGCACTTTTGAAGTGTTCGGACCTTTTTAAAAATAAAACTAAAAATCTAAGATTAATACGACGTACATTTTGTGTATGTATGTGTATATATGTTTATTGAATGTGCGAATATGTGCGTGTGCGCGCGCGTGTGTACGTATGTATGTGTGAGTGTGTATATATGCATATATATATATATACATATATATACATACATACCTACATACATAAATACATACATATATATATATATATATATATATATATATATATATATATATATGAGAGACAGACAGACAGAGAGAAAGAGGAGAAAAGTGAGAGAAGCACATGTATTCATTTATGGATGAATATGTATTTATATATATGTGTGTGTGTGTGTATACATATGCATATGTATGTGTGTGTATGTATACTCGCACACAGAAATGTGCGTGTGTATGTAGCATGTCAATATGAAACTCAGCGAACGCCTGCATGTATGTGCATATGTATGCATGCTGTGGAAAATGCCTGTATAATACACATATGGTGCACATCAATTACTGCAGAACAGGCCCCGAACGTCTACGAAGCAGACGCCATTCCAGACACGCTTCGGTGAGCAGCAAATGCCTTAGTTTATAATGCATACTCTGACAAACACGCATTCATTACGCAGGCGTTTATGTATGTGCAATCTTCATACATGCAGCAGTTTTGGACACATATCTTCTTACATGTGATAAATGAAAATAATCTTGCTCGTACATACTTTCGTGTCTGTACACGCATACCTGAACTCACGCATGCGCAAACAAGCAAAGGAAAGGAACAAAACAAAAAGTACAATAATCGAATATCTCCACCGACACGAAAATGCACTCAAACACATGCACACCAAGGTACATATACATACACGAATGCTTACATGCATATAGTAATGTGTATTCAGGTGAGTTCCTCAATACATCTCTCTCTTTCTCTCGCTGTCTCTCTCTGTATCACTGCCTATACACACACACACACACACATACACACACACACACACACACACACACACACATATCGTGAAGTATGTTTGTTACCTAAATGTTGCGGACACATTTGCTTAAATCTTGAAAGGGAAGAGAAAAAGTTTTAACGATTCGGACGTTAGTTCGTTATCAGAAGGAAGAAAAGTACATAGGCGAGTGAGAGAGAGAGGAATAGTCAGTGTATATGTGAGTTAAAAAGAGAGAGAGAAAGAGAGACAGACAGACAGGCAGGGAGAGAGACAGAGAGAGAGAGAGACAGACAGAGAAATGGATGAAAGATTAAGAGCCAGGAAGGAATATGATTCTATGGAGACATTAAAAAGGGAAGAAGGGCAGATAAATATGTGCAAGCATAAGAGTGTGTCGATGTCCGGAAATGCACATATGGGAGGGAGGAGTGGGTGTTTGTTGCGGGTATTAGTGTGAATGTGTGTGTGTGAGGAAGCACGGATGTGCGGTGGAGGGAAAGGTGGAAGTGTGAGGCAAAGGAGAAGGAAGAGGAATGCGGAGGGAGTGATGTGTAGAAAAATCATAAGTGAGGGGTCGCTTTTATACCGAATGAGACTGAAATCGGTTAATGAGCCGAAGATAAATGTTGAGAGAGTGTGGCGTTAAGAGAAGAAAGGTGCTTATTGATTGAGTCGAGAGGCTGACATATAAATAGCATCAGAGATGGAAGCAAACATGGATGATTATGAAGACTTACTAAAAAAAAAAACAAAAAAAAACTTAGAATGGCTGTGGAGTTTACTTTTGGTAGAGTTTATGAACAGATAAAATAGTACCAGTCAAATAATGAGGTCGATACAGTCAACTTCCTCTCCTGGAAATGGCTGGCTTTGTGCCAGAATTGTTATTATTATTATTATTATTATTATTATTATTATTATTATTATTATTATTATTATTTAGACTTTTTAAAATAGACTTTTTTGAAATTTCAATTGAAAAGACAAGTGAGGGCTGAAG
>NC_068995.1:57616305-57616895 GCF_001194135.2 Octopus bimaculoides | reverse complement strand
CTTCTTCTTCTTCTTCTTCTTCTTCTTCTTCTTCTTCTTCTTCTTCTTCTTCTTCTTCTTCTTCTTCTTCTTCTTCTTCTTCTTCTTCTTCTTCTTCTTCTTCTTCTTCTTCACGACTGCAGTTGTCCATCTGATATGGCAATAGACTATTATATGGAGAACTGAAGTTTTCCTATCAATATTCAACCATCAGACCCGGATTTGTGAAATAACAACAACAACAACAATAGTAACAACAACTAGAACCTTCCCCCCTGCTACCCCAATCTTCATATTGCTCTTTTACAACTTGTCTCAAAGAACGTTCATTATGCTGTTTTCTTTTATTGGTTCGCGTTCATGTCGTGGCATTTACTCTCGACACTTAAAACCAGTTTTCTTGAATTCACCTCATCACACAGTGACTTTCGGTAAGGGCTATTGTGGAAACACCACCACCACCACCACTACTATTACTGCTGCTGCTGCTGTTACTATTACTTCTACTACTACTAATAATAATAACAGCAACAACAACAATAATAACAATGATTTCAAATTTTGCCGCAAGGGCAGCCATTTTGGGGGAGGGGATGTGTCGTTTACATCGA
>NC_068995.1:57611071-57611776 GCF_001194135.2 Octopus bimaculoides | reverse complement strand
ATATATATATATATATATATATATATATATATATATATATATATATATATATATATAAATCAGAGACAAGGACGAACTAAAAATCACTCCTATCCAGTAATATTTATTACACAGACACACACACACACACAATGAAAGATTACCATTGGTCCAATAAGATATATTAGATTTTAGGTTTCCGCCATATTAAGCGATGAGAGATTAAAAAACAAAATGATGTAACAAAAAAAAGTACAAAAATTAGCAAGGATATTATAATAAAAAATAAGAAAAAACAAGAATATATACAATAATAAAGAGCAAAAAACACCAATAATAACAACAAGAATAAGAATAAATAAATTTAAGTTAATAAAAGATGCAATGACAAAGACATCTCACTCTTTATGACAACCATTTTAGGCTGTTGTTGTTGTCATGGTGGGAGGAGTGGGGAATTAATGTTGTTGTTTGTGGTATGTTCGTTTGTGAGTTGTTTAATTTGTGACATTGTACACTCACACACATACGCAAAGTGATACACGTACACACCCACGTACACACACGTACACACAGATCATCTCTTATCCATCTTTCACTCACATTCTCTCATACTTTGTGTGCGTGTATGTGTGTGTGTGTGTGTGTGTGTGTATCTGTGTCTGAAAATCTGTATGTATATATATATATATATATATATATATATATATATATATATATATATAT
>NC_068995.1:57605249-57606339 GCF_001194135.2 Octopus bimaculoides | reverse complement strand
TATACACACACACACACACACACACACACACACACACACACACATATATATATACAGTAGAATTCTGAGCAATTATGAGATTCCATCTAAGTAGTAGATATAATGTGTTACTTGTTCAGTCTCGTGTTAAAATAAGATACATAAAATTGCAATATATTTTTTATGCAGTTTGACCATTTAAAACATTAATTACCGTAATTGTAATTTACGTCAAATTAGTGAATAAATTTTTAGTATTGCAAAAGTATATTTAGTCTTGCAACAGAAAACGCAACAGGCTTGAAATATGCACGACATACATTTCAAGAAAGTTCGAATAGTTTGATTATAGCTTTACGAAACTTGGCAGTAAATCTATCCTCGTTTATTATAGAAATTCGGTTGAAATAAACAAAATAAGCCAGTGATAAATGAATCACCCCTATCTTGATCTTCTCTACCGTTTACTGCAAAGGATAGACTCACCTGCCTCGTTTGTTAGGATCAGACACCTTCCTTTTGGAATGAACGGTAGATTTATGAACAACAAACTCACCACCAACAGCAGCAAAGTTTCCATCGTCATTCAGTTTCTTGATTATTTCTACCTTTACCTGCCTAAATTACATTCGTCTGCATCGCTTGTTCCCACACGTCCAATGCTGATGGGTACGAGTACGTAAATCCGTAAAACAAACACGCAGCCTCGCAGCACAGCGATGCAAACACGAGCAATGATCAGTGAATCCTGGGTGCTTCTGAGCTTCTGAGCTTCTGAGCTTCTAGCTGGTCACGAGGGCGCGTTTTGCGGTACAAAAAGACTATCTTCGACTGATCACCGACCTGTTTTATCACCGATCGATCTGTGACAAGCGTAATATAGTTTACAATTGAACATAATGCGTTATTTCGGATCAGTGGTAAATGAATCATTTGCAAACGCGGCTGCGCGCACAGCCAAGGAAGATGAAACTAGCGGTCTTTGTGCGAGGATCTGATGCAATTAAACAGAGTCGAAGAAAGCGTTTCAACCTTACTTTAAGCGAAGGAATACAAAAATAAACACTATTTTCTATTTTGCTGTTTGTTTTGTTTCATTTACTTTATAATC
>NC_068995.1:57598898-57601704 GCF_001194135.2 Octopus bimaculoides | reverse complement strand
TATATATATGCATATTATATTATACATACACATACTCACACACACACACACACATATATATATATATACATATATATATATATATCCTAGGAACGAAAAGGTAAGACAGAGAAACAATGTCAAATCTTAACCTAGAGTTTCATAGTTTTAAACTTTATTATAGAATAGAATTGGATGGATAGATACTAAAAGTTGTGTGTATACGGACGCTGCGCGGGTTTGTGTTTGTGCATTTGTGTGATTGTGTGTGTATGTGTGTATGGGGGGGGGGGTGCGTATGTTTGAATATTTTGTGTCTATAGCAGATTTTATTTTCCAAGTTGACCAGGCGTGGGCCACATTTTCTGAGAGGCGGTCTTTGTGATACATGGCCTAGTATCACTAAGTGGACAGCACCACTAAAAGAATTTAAGGTAATCTTTCCCTAAGAGGGGGTAAAATGGGAAAAAGGTGCCACAGATACATGCGCGTGCGCCATGCATGCACGCACGCAGGAGATAGAGAGAGAAGGAGTAAGGAGATAGAGAAAGGGAGAGATAGAAAGAAAGCGAGTCCTTTATAATGAATGACAATGAAAAGAAACGTGCTTATGTATGTGTGTGTGTACGCATGCGTGCACGTTTGTATATAAACGTATATAAAAATATGTCTATGCAAATCTACGTATGTTCACACACATACACACACGCATATATGCGCTGATGTTCGTTTTCAATTATAATGAAACAATTTTATGTTCAACTGATAAATTACTCGATACTTTTGTAGAGTACAAATTTATTCACAGAGACTTTGATAATGTTTCGGCTGGCCAAAATTTCGAAGTCACTGTCAATACTATTGTTGTTAAATAAATGCATATATTTTCAATGGCGGCGCACCAGCATGGCCGCAGCCTCACGACTGAAACATATAAAAGAATATAAGCATGTATGTATGTAAGAACCTATGTGTTTACATACATATGTGTGTGTGTGTGTGTGTGTGTGTGTGTGTGTGTGTGTGTGTGCATACATACATATATATATTATATATACATACATATATCATACAAAGATATATATATATATACATATATATACATACATATATACATATATATATATATATATATATATATATATATATATATATATATATATATATATATATATATATATATATATACATACATATATATATATACATATGCATACATATATATACATGTATACATATACATATATATATATGCATACATATATATATACATACATACATATATATATATGCATACATGTATATATATATACATACATATATATGCATACACATATATATACATACATGCATATATATTTATATACATACATTCATGCATGCATACATATATATTTATATATATATATATTCATACATATGTATGTATGTATTAACGTGAGTGTATGTATGTACGGAGAGGTTCCATTGCCATTATTACCTCCCCGTGCATGTGTACTGCTTATAACATTTACGCTCACCTCCATGCACACACGAGTTTATGATGCCCACCCCACCGCACCCCCACAAGCATATATTCGCATACACACGTGCATATACATGTGCATATACACATACTCTTGCAAACACACACACACACATACACACAAAACAACTTCTGTTACTCTTAGGCGCAGTCATTAGCAGAAATAGGTCTGGTTGAAAGCCTGTCACAGTAGATTTCCTCTGAAGAGAAGTAAGAGGTAAAATGACGGAAAGAGCCGAGAATGAAGAGGTGAGATGGCGGAAGAAGTCGAGAAGGAGGTGAGACGGCGGAAGAAGCCGAGGTAGAATGGAGATGGCGGGAGGCGCCAAAAATTCAGACGAGATGTGAGAGAGTGTGTGTGAGAGAGAGGAAGAAACAGAGAGGTGGGCAGGGAGGGAGGGAGAGAAGGTGGTTGTGAAAGGATAAAGGAAAAATATCTGCAATGGAGGTGAAACGACGGAAATAACGACGAAAAAAAAATGGGTGAAGAGACGGAAGTTGCCTCGAAATGGGTGAGAAGACGGAGAGAAATGAAAGAAAAGTTGTGAAATAGCATAAGGATGTGTAAGAGAGATGATGAAATATTAGAAATAGCCGAAATGAAGGACGTGAAATGACAGAACAAACTGAGAGAAGGAAAAGGATTAACGAATTGAATCGAGAAAAAATGCTCAAAAAACAAAAAAATGTTTCGGTAATATTACGACAGGAAGGTTGTAAAATGACATCAACAGTCGAAGAAGAAGAAGTGTAATTGTAGAAATATCGCAAAAGTTGGTGATGTGGCGGAATTAGTTGGATAAAAAAACATAAGAGGGCAAAAGTTCGGAAAAGAGGCGAAAGTAAGAGAGTGAAATTGATGGAACGATCCGAAGAACTCAAAGAGCTGAAATGACGGAAGAAGACGAAGATAAAAACATTGCAAAGCGTTCAGAAAAATAAGAAAAAAATATAAACAGTTTAGAAAAACGATGAACGATAAAATATGAAGAATGTGGGAAAAACATCTGTTATTTTTTATTATAGCTTACTTGTTTTCAGTCATTGGACTGCAGCCATTCTGGGGCCCCAGAAAGGGTTTAGTCGAACAGCTTTTGACCCAAATAATTATTTTTGCTCATTTCCTTGAAAGATTGGTATTTATTCTGTCGGATTCTTTTGCCGAACCGCTAAGTTACGGGTACGTAAACAAACATCGATTGTCAAGCGTCAGGGTGGGGCAAACACAAATACACACACACACACACACACACACACACACACACACACACACACACACACACACACACACACACACACACA
>NC_068995.1:57590200-57598488 GCF_001194135.2 Octopus bimaculoides | reverse complement strand
CACACACACACACACACACACACACACACGCACACACGCACACACACTGCTACTTTTGGTGATAGAAGTTGGTGGAGGTGATGATGATGATGAGTAGTGGCAGTGGTGTGATGGGGGAAAGGAAGAGGAAAAGGTAGCAGTGGAAGCAGGTGGAGGGGGTGACGAAACGACGATGATGATGATGATGACGTTGATTATGAAGCAATCCTTGGCAATTTTATTCTCCTGTGCTATGATATTTCCAATTAGTGTCACCTGGTTGCGACAATCGTAGAAATACAATCTCACATAAACACGAACGCATATACAAAGCAAATAGCACATACACACACACACACACACACTTGTTCACACGTGCGCGTGCACACTTACACAATGACGCACACACACGCACAGTTGCACATCAAGATACACACACGACCATGAATGCTGACACTGTAACACATACACACACACACAAACACGTGCTCACACTCACACATACATGCACACACACAGACACACATACAAATAATCGTTTATACGCATACGTTCATACGCAGGTAAATATTAACGCATACCTTCAATGACAGACACTTTTGCATATATTCATACATATCTAACGCCCACGCATACACACACTTGCATGCACACACACACACACACACACGCATATGCACACATATACAGGAAGATGCTAGCACGCACATACACAAAGAATACGTGAAGACGCTCACACACACACACATGTAGGCATCCAAGCAAGCTCTGATATACCCCATCGCACACATGCACCCACCCATACATACATACACACTCACACACACATAGGTGAAAGAACATCAACATACGCGCACTTGTAAATAAACATACATGCGTGCATACACAGGCAAACATATAAACACTTAACATACACTCACGTACACATAAACCGTAATACACATATGTACACACACACACACACACACACACGCACACACAAACCCAGTGTATCGGATCGAATAACATTTGCTGTTGACTCTTGTTTGTAAAAAAAAGGAGTTGGAGGAGGAGTTCCTTTCGAATGCTTTTATTAGTGATGTTAAGGAGCAGAGTAAAGCAGCAGCGAAACGGTGATATTAAAGGACCCTTGTAAAGAGGCTCAAGTTGACTTTTGGAGCACCGAACTAAATGGCTGGCAGTGTTTTCTGTTATCTCTTTCTGGCTTCTGATTCAAAATCAATTCCCTGTGAGCTCAGCGTCTATCTTTCATCTCTCAGAAGTCGATAGAAACAACCAGTCTTGCACTGAACACTTCTTCATTTCCGACAAATTCATAGCTTCATACGAAAGCAGAAAAAAAAAAGATACACAAGCTTAAAAATAGCAACCAATTTTTTTCTTAAATCACATGTTCGTCCGTCAGAGCGAAGAGGACCATCAGTTATTCATTAGTCATCCTAAAGATGATTAATGACTTGTGTGGTGGCTTGGTTTAAAGTATTTGAAGAGTTGCGTACCATCAACCTGAATCTCTCGTCTGCGACCATCATCAATCCAGTAGCAAGACCAAGTAAAGACGACTGGAGATGAAGCTGGACACGATGCTTGACCAAGGCATCTCACTTGCCTGCACAGTGCTTTGCTGCACTCACCTTTGCCTCCGATGATGAACCGTGGAGTTTTCATCTACTAAGACCACCGGATTCGGTCTTCACATATACAGGTAGGCAAGCCCTGACATGTCAATTAAGCCATAGCTAAGACACTGACAGCGCTGCTTCTACTTCGGGTCACAGTAAAATCAAGTCCATGACACAGATCTTAAATTAAAACACACACACACACACACACACACACACACACACACACACACACACACACACGCACACACAATTATGTGGGCCAAACAAGCCTCACTTTGAGATGCAGAGTCACGCTACATAAAGAACAGATTCTTTTCCCTCGATACAGGCAAATTTAAAAAAGATTGGTTGTTACTTAAAGAAAATGTCGCTGCTATTTCCAGCATATCGCAGTATTGACTCATATAAGCAGCAGACATATATTGAGTCGATTCAATCATTTATATTCTTTGATTTGTTTCAGTCATTGGTTTGTGATTATGTTTGAACATCGTCTTCCAAATAATAATCGATAGCATCAACCTCCATTGCATATTTCAACTGGAACGATATTCTTGAGACAGAGTTAACAATGCGCTGAGCTGAACGACTTTTAAACACCGTACGATATATTGTGTTTATTTTGTTTTAATTTGGGTTACTTGCTATTTTAAAAATCTTAATTTTAATAGTAAGAATCGGAATGAATAACATTAAATAATCAACCAAATTAATTAGAACCGACCTATACGCATTCCCTACTCAGTATTTACAGATGTATGTGTCGTGTACATACGTATTCACATACATGTGTGTGTATGGGCCCCGGTTCATGTGTGTGTGGTTTGAATTACCCTATAAACAAGAGAGACTCTTCTACGGGCTACCGACAGCCCAACATAGGTAAACCATTTAGATATTGAACAGCAAAAGACAAAGCATAGAGAGAGGGGGTGAGAGGAAGAAGGAGAGAGAGAGGCGGTGAGAGAGAGAGAGGCGGGGAGAGAGAGAGAAAAAAAGAAGGAAAATATATGTTAATAGAATCTTTGGTCAATGTCAAAAGTAGAAGGTGACATTGAATAGGGAAATATTTATCTTAAGCCTTTTCCAGTAAGATGAAACATATTAACACCTTCAAGAAAATAGCTTCTTTCTCTGGTAATCAACATTCCCCGATGCACACAAATACATACACAGAAGAGAATAATTGTAGTATTGGTGGTGGTTGGGAGT
Source organism: Octopus bimaculoides (assembly GCF_001194135.2). Lineage (NCBI taxonomy): Eukaryota > Metazoa > Mollusca > Cephalopoda > Octopoda > Octopodidae > Octopus > Octopus bimaculoides. Next base: position 57,595,672 of record NC_068995.1, on the reverse strand, counting down.
GGCAGTGGCAGTGGCGGTGGTGTTGCTGGGGATGATGGTGGTAGCAGTGGCGCTGGTGGTGGTTGTCATAGAAGGTTAACGCTGTGAGGAAGTAATGTTTTCTTAGTACAAACGTCACCACTCATTTTTAATTCATTTTTCCATGACCAGTTAAGCACCAACCATTCTTCCTTTAATTTATATTTTTCACCATCACTTCGCATTTCGTTCCACCTCCATTCCTCCCTTCCCCACCCTCATTTTCCTTCTTCTTTTCCTACTCATTCTTCCCCCATTTCTTTCTCATTCACCCCATCCGTTTTCTGTTTTCTAATCACATTTCTTTCCTTTTACGCTATTCATCTCATCTGATTCACCCTCTTTCTCATCTTGCACTAATTGCAGTCATGGCTGCTACTCTGACTAATAACTCTTCACACCTAAAGTCGCCATTTAATTTCAGCATCGAATTCGACTTCCTAATGACAGGACGACAAACAAGCGAAAACAAAATTCCTCTCCTCGAAGCCAAAAGAAAGCTTTTGACGCTTTGCCAAAGAAGTTCCAGCCATCGTTTTGCAAGCATATTCTTCCTGATTCCTGTAACCGTCATTCTCGTTGCTAACACTGGTTGTCAGTCGAGAACATCGACTTCGAATTGAAACTATTTAGACGGCAGTGAATGTAAAGTGGACCTTAAATACGATAAACCCTAGTCACAGAGCCTGCAATTTTGTGGGAGGGGCTCAGTCGATTGCATCGACTCCCAGAACTTGACTGGTACCTATTTTATCGACTCTGGAAGGATGAAAGGCAAAGTCGACCTCAGCGACATTTGAATTTAGAACGTAAAGATCCGGAAGAAATGCTTCTCAGCATTTTGTCCGGCAACCGATTCTGTTTGCTCACCACTTTGATGCTATAAATAAACAGGAACACTTCAAATATTGTGAAGTGAACAATTTCCGCGGCAGTACGTACAACAGCCTGTCCCTGTCTGTGCAACAGTCTGTAATATGCAGAATGGAAACAAAAAAATAAAATGAATACTTAATATACTTCTGAACTGGATTCATTTACAAAAACATTTTCCCCAAACTGTACCACAAGATTTAACTTGGTGTGTGGTAAAAAGAGAAAAAGAATTCGATTATATTTTAAAAGCGTTTAAAATATAAACTGAAATTCTAAAAATATATCCTTAATAACTATGTTTCATTTAAAGAATAAAGAATTAAGTACTTAATAAATTTCTGTTGATTAAATTATTTATAGCTATTGACTCAAATATATAAATAACTTTTCTTAATACGCTTTTTTTAAAAATTTATTTCTGCGCAGAGAGCACAAAAATGTATTTATTTTGTTGTAAATTGTACCACGAGTAAAGCAAAATTGGGCAAGAGCTGTATTGAGAAGCAATACAGCCTAAGTAAGCAATATATTCAGTATTATGGTAGCATTAATTAGAAATAGGTGTGAGGCTTGAAATTTTGGGGGAGGGGGTAGGTTGATTATATCGACTCCAGTGTGTGATTCATATTTATTTTATCGATCCCGAAGGGATGAAAGGCAAAGTGGATCTCAACGGAATTTGATCTTGGAACGTAAAGATGGAACCCGAAAGAAACGTTTTCGTATCTAGAAAGACAAAGCAAATGAAAAAAAATATAGCCAAACAAACCAGCCTGTCATACTCTGTCTGTATGGCAAATACTCGATTAGATCGAGGGATTCTAATGTAGACGAAACCCTTACCCATCGATGGCTGGCATGCTCTGCTCTCAAAACTGAAAACAGAGAAGAACATTATTGCTGCTCAGTAACAACTCGTGTGATGCTCTGAAATATGAAAGCGACCCGTTGTGTCACAAATGAGGAGAGCATCTAGAAACAATCGATCACAAAATCTCTACATTATCTTAATTATCTTCGTTTTTCTTTTTCCTTTGTTTTGTTTGCTGTTTTTTCTTTAAAATATTGGGTTATAATTTGCGAGAAAAGTTGATTGGTATTTCTAGCTGATCGACTGACTGGATATCGAAGCTCTGGTTATCTCAGGGTTAAAATGAGTTGTGTCAGAACGTATATCTAGTGGAGCTATCAAGGCAAACAAGTTATACTTGGCGTTAGGCATTATCAAGCGACATTGTAAATCTCTACTGGTCACGCTACACCTCACCACTACTTTGCATAACAAATTGCAAAGTTGAGGCGTAAATTGCTGGGTAACCGTATGATATTGCCGGATTTAGAATTTGAATAATTGTGTTACGTTATATATTGATTGGGTGACATTATACAGATTGGGTGGGAAAGCGATTAATTGTTGGCTGACGTTTATACACTGCGCAGACATGTTGAACAGTTCTTCGTTTGGATGCTAAATTACTGAGTTAGATTGCTAACTGCTAACATTGAGATGCTATATTGCTAGGTTAAGTAATAGATTTTCAGGTCACATGATAAATTTCTTAATTAGATTATAAATTATCGAGCGCGACTGAAAACGATGATAATTAAGCACAACTGATATGAATTAATTATCATCCCGGAAAACTAAACCATTTTTGCAATATCCATTTGTTGAACTAATACTGTGCAGTTATATACACCGTTTCTTAAGCATTTAAACATCCGGCGAAATATTACTTGAGCTAAGAGAAGTATGTACAGCTCGCTGCACACCGAAACGCTTCATATATTCCTGGATGCTTTAAAGAAAACTGCTTGATTCCTGCTGCTTAAGATAAGGAGATTTATTAGGGACAAGGTCTTAGTTCAGAAAGCGTAAGGACAAGGGTTTGACTGTCATGAAATTTGAAGTTTAAAAAACGTGAAGAAGCTGAGAGTAAATTTAAAGTAAATTCTGTAACGTATTCGGCGTAAAATTCCACCAACCCAACACCTAGAAACAAATACAATGCCTTGGAAAAATAAAAACACTATCAATTTGATTGTATTGAAAACGTGCTACAAACTCTACAGACCCACTTCACGTTTTCTCAATTTAAACGAAGTCTAGAAAAATGGCATTACTTTGTTTTGTTGCTTTGTTGTTTGTTGTTTTTTTAAATAAATTTCTGCCTTTCTCCTTCAAATTAAATTATGTAAACTGTAAGTGATAAAACGACATTAAATTGTATAAAAGTAAGTAATATAAATGCCACTTATCGAAGCAACTTTAATGTCACAATGTTCTCTGTGAGGCTTGAGTATCGTTGAAACGAAATGTAAGATGGTTGTCTATTATGGAGTTGGGCGACGAGTTAAAGAATAAAAAATTGTATTCGCTGATACAAGCTAGCTTACTGTAATATATCAAATGAAGTTAATTGCTTCCATTCATGATTCATCCGTTCATAGAAGGTGTCTTCGCTCTTGCAACCCTTACCTGGCTTTCCTTTCGGTGACTTGCCTAATAATTAATATCGAGATTAGATTTTTAAGTAACGAGATTAACTATGTACACTTGGTGTCTGTGTGGCATAGCATGCAGACGAGTAGGTATGTATGTAGGTGTGTGTGTATGCATATATACGTGTAAGTATTTGTGGGTGGGGGTGGGGGTGTATGCATGAATGTATATGCTTCTGTGTATGTACGTGGATGTGTAAAGGGTAAATAATACTATGCGATTTCATGCATGTATATGTTTCAAAGTGTGCATACGGGGGAGGGTGTGGATATAAGACATGAGAGAAGTGCGCGTGTTGGCTGTGTGTGTTTATAAGACAAGACGACATTGGTATTCATGAATACGTCTGTATTTTTAGGAAGTGAGTATTGACAGGTGTGTGTGTGTGTGTGTGTGTGTGTGTGTGTGTGTGTAGATTGTCGGACTTTCAAGCATGTATGATTGAAGGAGGGTCATAAGCGGATGTATCTGTGTTTATTGTGTTTGTGTGTGTGTGCGTGTGGAGGAGAGATAGATAGACAGACAGAAAGGAGAACGTGCGCGCATTCGCGAATATGTGTGTCATCAGGATGATTACGTGCATAGAAGAGAATGTGTGAATGTTACTTCAGCAAAAGCACACATACACCAATTCCCATATAAAGCATAAGAGAGAAAGACAGAACATATACGGACAGACATATCTCGGTAGATGTGTGTACGTGCAGATAGATACGGAATCGCAATTATAAATTAAAACTCATATCTCTTTATGTTAGTACATATTGGTAATATAATCAAATATTTAAAAAGTAAAGTTGACAAGTTCAGGCCCTCACACAAAGATCAGTACAGAAGCGATGATAGGAATAGTCTGCATTTTATGTTTTAGTTGCAGCTATTCATGTATGTTAAACTTTCCAACTATTAATACTTTGCCTAAAATTAGTACGGTAACTTAGAGACACAAGAATCGCAACTATTATTTAAGAATTCGCTCTCTTATGTCTACAGTTTCGATGGTGGCTTATTCTGAAAAACTGGAAGACGGAAATGTGCTTTTCAGGTGTTCCATATTCCAAGATGCGTGAAAAAGATATTGCGACCGAGAGGTATTGACCGACTCAATCCGAAACAGATGACAAGGAACCAAGTTCTTCGGTCTCGATTCTGGTACACTCGTGGAACTATGAAGAAGACATTCCAAATGACAGCTATGAATTGTTTCAAAAAGGGAGATGTAAAACCAAAAATAGTATATAAGATAGTATTAATACCGAGAGGTATTAATACTGCCTCTACGCAGTTTTCAATGAGGAAAACGCAATTCGCATTTTCCTCATTGAACGCATATCAACTCATCTGAAAAACAAACTATTTCTCACTGGAAGACCTCAATAAATTATTTAAAATTAATTAAAAATTAATTAGAACAATCACAACAATGTCTGAAGGAAATAAAATGGAATGAAAGCATCTTGAATATATCATAGATAGAAAATAAATATACGTACACGTACACACATGCATATATATATATATATATATATATATATATATATATATATATATATATATATATATATATATATATATATATATACACATATATACATATATATATACATACATTATATATATATGGAGTGCATCACCGATTTACATTTCGGTTATGGAGAGCGAGAGAAGCACGGGATAAATGTGTGTGAATCCCACTTGTATGTGGTCATTACACTGAGGAGAAAAACTGAGAGCCTATTAATGCAGTAATCCAACCAAAACATCCATAAAATACAAACACAACAGACAGATGTTCTGAGTTAGCGAACAAAAGGTATTTATAACGGCAGAAACTATCTATTTTGCTGATTTAAAATATAACATCAAAAAGTGGACGTAGATAGAGAGCGAATATGGACAATCAATGTATGTTTTACAGCTCTTTAACCCACATAGCTATACCTATAATCATTGCTGGAGCAGTTGCTTTTCCTAATGACATGTCTACATGTTTGAAAAGTTCAGCTTCTTTTTTTGTTGTTCTTTTTGTTTTTTGTGCATATATATATATATATATATATATATATATATATATA
>NC_068995.1:57587782-57588915 GCF_001194135.2 Octopus bimaculoides | reverse complement strand
CTCTCTCTATCTCTCTCTCTCTCTCTCTCTCTCTCTCTCTCTCTTTAATCATTACAGAAGTATATCCTAATGAAGTTTAGAAGTATATCCCAATGTGTAACGAGCTCTTACTGAGCTTTTGACTTTTCCTGATCCGAGAATGATAAATATGTAGCAATGTGTGATGAGATCTCATTGGTCAACTTTTCCCTCAAAAACTTGCTTGATACCTTTTCTCTTTAATGAGTTGATCTGAGACATTGTAGAATGAATATTTCTCGCCATTAAAACAAAGTATATTACAGTTTGTTTCAACTCAGGAACTATTGTTATATTATGACTTTTTAGTCGTACATACAGAATTAAAAATCAAATGAATTATTGACAGGAAACAAACCATTGATCCCTGTTTCAGCCACTGGACGTAGAAATTGGCGAAAGAGCATTCTAGGCACCGAGAGACCCGAAACAAACACCAAAAACTATCCGGTGCAACATTCTTGCAGTTCTTGCGATTCCGCAAATCTACAAGTTCGAATTAATATATTTTGTTTTACTGACTAAAGGAAATTTTTATAGACTAATTGTACGGATAATATCTGTTAATAGAAATAATTTTTTTACCGTACATATTTCAGACACATGGCTGACTTTAGTTTCATTTGAACGTGGATCTTTAAATTTGTATATAACCTCTCACGACAGTTGTTCCGTTGTCACACAAGATTTAAGTAATATCACAAAGTATCAGATGTAGTTATGGAAGTTATGAACACTCGCATCAACACACGCTCTGCACACATTCATACAATGCTTCACATAGACACGCGCCACGTATACACACACACACACACACACACACACACATATATTACCCGTATATACTTCTGCAAAAATAAACATTTTCGTATTTACATAATATGCACTCATGTTGACGTATTAATGTTATTTCACAAATATACATATGTCTGTGTGTGTGTGTGTGGGGGGGTATATGTGTGTACACATACACGCACTTACATAGATACATTCATACCGTACACTATATAGATATGGATATATATGTGTGTGTGTGTCTATGTGTACGCATGTATAGATATATAACTATATGAGACATATACATGTAGATACATATTTATACATATACATATACA
>NC_068995.1:57584109-57587467 GCF_001194135.2 Octopus bimaculoides | reverse complement strand
ATATATATATATATATATATATATATTTATATATACATATATATATATATATATATATATTTATGTTGTAGGTGATACGCACCTGATATACCGTCTGCGATTTGCAATCATTCTGCGTTCTGCCATTTTATGGCGTTTACACAAGACCGGAGGCTTCTGCGTGTTGTCGGTTGTTTACCAAGCTCCCGTTTCAAGACGAAAAACAGTGCAGGACGGAGTAGGAAAGGAAATCTGTTAACAGAGACGAGTTGTAAAGACGATTGAAGGACATCTCGGCCAGACTAGGCTGAAGGCACTTCGGAAGACCGTCAAGTTGATACACACACGCACTCACTCGCTCGCACGCACGTACACACACTCACACAGGCGCACGCACACACACATGCACACACGCATGCACACTCATACATACATAGATACATGCGTGCATATACATACATACACTCACATGCACACATATAGATATTGAGATATATATCTGTGCAAATATATGTGCGCTTGTATATACATCACACACACACACACACACACACACACACACACACATATAGATATACATACACACACATAAAATGCTAACGTACATGTATGTGTAAATATCTGTGCGCATACGTGCGTGTGTACATATATATATATATATATATATATATATATATATATATATGAGCACGCAAATACATACATATATACATACGTAGGTAGGTAAGTAATATGATTCGTGTCGTATGTGAGGGTGGCGGTGTAATGTTTGGTTTTGTAACCACCGAACGCCACGTATCACACATAGATCGGCAAATCTACTTGGGTGAGATAGAGACAGGCTGGGATGAAGACTTAGGTCAAGTTGCGTGGATCGTTTCATAGTTTGGAAATTGGCCAGATATCCCTGAAGACACGTCTCGACATTGACACAGCGTTGGGAAAGCTTGTGATAGGTGAGACGTGTCCACGACTCTATTTGTATAATCAGATATATACAAACCTAACAACATACGTGCATATATAAACATACGTATAATCTTGAGTACATACAGATATGTGCATATAGATGCAGACACATCTATGTATATACGTGCGTGTGAATGTGTATATATATATATATATATATATATATATATATATATATATATATATATGTATGTATGTATGTATGTATGTATATTAATTTGCTATTTTGCATTACATGTATGTTTTTAACTTTCTTACTTATGGGGATGTAAATCGTTACACACACATACATACATACATACATACATACATACATACGTAGGTACACATAAACTCATGCACATACATATTTGTATAGATATATAAATACACGTATGTATATAATATATCTACATCCATATATATGTGTATGTGTAATATATATATATGTATGTATATGTGTATATGTGTGTATATATATGTATGTATGTATGTGTATGTATATATATGTATATATATGTATATATGTATGTGTAATATATGTGTGTATGTATATCATACATTGCATAATACATACGCGTACTAACACGCATTTGAAAATATATACATCCTAACGAGGGAACATTTCCGTATACCTGCTGGAAATAGAAACCAAATGTCCCTCAAATAGCATCTAAGTATCTTAAATAAAGAAGGTTGCATTTGAGCGCTGCTAATATCATTATGACTCCCGATATGATGTCGCTGTTCTAAGAATAGAAACCACCGAAAACACCTGGATGTCATTGTTCAATGTTCTAGAAATAACAGCCAGATGCCTCACAAAAGACACCCATCCTTCCTAAAACATGAAGGGACTATGACAAGACGTAGTTTAGGGTATGGTACAGGATACAAGGGAAAGGAAGCAGATGGGATGGTCACATTTGAAATATAACTGATCACAAACTGGCCCGCGTCTAATACGTCCGCATTACAGAAGAACGTGTGCAATGTTAAGGAGCCATCAGTCTACTAAGCACAGTTGTTGTTACAAATAATAAAATATTGAAAGCAAACCAAAATGGCGCAGTCTCTTAGCCCAAGCTTAAGAAAAGATGTTTACAGTGCGTCAGAGAAATCATATCATCTCATTGTACCTCTTTCTTCTGCATATAAAATCCGTATTTGATTTATGTCTTATATTATTTAATGAGTGTTTCTTACGTTTAAGAAACATCTTTTATTTATCTAAATGAAAATTCTGCTAGAAAGAAGAAAGGAATATTAAATACTCATCCATTTGTCAGCTCTTTGCAATGATTCAACAGCGGTAATACACCACATTGGTGGCTGATCGAGATAACAGAAAATAATGCAGCCAAAAATACGAGTTTTACACCCTCTATGACAATTTTCTCTACACCAAAATATAAACAACAGATGATTTGAAAGAAGTTAAAATTGAAATACGGTACGCTTATAATGTAAGTTATGTATTTATGGTTTCATTCTTTATTCCAGTCTACTGTCCAAACATTGTATTAACATGCAAAACAAATTATACATTTACTCCTATAAAACCACTCTTAGCTAGGGTGTCTTTAATTGTTAGACTACGTATATGCGATCAGGAATGTCTTGGGCCTAAATAACAATAATAACATCGTCATTAATGTTAATTTTTCTAAGATTTATACAAAGAAAATTGAAATTATATAACACCATTTTAATGTTTAAAATAGAAATAATGATGTTGAATAATTTTTCGTTTACTGTTTACAACCCATTTTATGAACAGAAAAAGAAAAGTTCAAAGAATATACTAAGTAAAACTATAGAAAATATACAAAAATAGTCAAACATCAAAATTCATTTTTAAAACAAAAATAAATATAACTAATCGAAAGAAAACATTGAAATTTGTCAGACAAAAGAAAAAAAAATTAGAATTTCGTTTGCAAGTTTTACAATTTCACTTGTGTTGCTTGTGTATTACGGTTTGCAAAGGTGTTGAAAGGAAAACCTATTGTATACCATGTACGATGGCACCAAGCGAAAATTTTAAAACATTATAAACAAATGTTAATTTTCTAGTATTTCCTATTTGCTTTGTTTTCTACTTTCGGATTTTCCAGTAAACAGTTAAAAACAAAAGGGGAAATGCTTTAATTCCACTATAAACATAACATTAATTTCATTGTGTAAGACCTTACAACCCCCCACCCCCCCAAAAAGCGAATAAACTGCAGTTGGCTTTCATTGTAAACCCTTAAAAACGGAAAGTAGTTAGCTTTTGTTTTATTGTAATTATTGGGCAAAAATATTGTATTTAACAACGACATATACATACATGCATTTATATATATATATATGTGTATATATATATAGGTGTGTGTGTGTGTGTGTGTGTGTGTGTGTGTGTGTGTGTGTGTGTGTGTGTGTGTGTGTG
>NC_068995.1:57582678-57584099 GCF_001194135.2 Octopus bimaculoides | reverse complement strand
TCAGCAAGTTGTAATACAACGGATGTTGCCGACTTCTCTGAAAAGAATACTTCCTGTTTAGAAAAAATATATATAAAATAATACAGAATATAAAACTGTTAAGGAGAGCAAAATACACACACGTGCACACCTGCGTGCACACACACACACACACACACACACACACACACACACACACGCCAGCACGTCAGCCCACCAACCCGCATGCACACACACACACTCACGCCAGCACGTCAGCCCACCAACCCGCATGCACACACACACACACGTGCATACATCCACGTCTTACGCGGAATCTGCCTCCCTGAACAGTCATCCAAGAATCCTCCAATGGGAACATGACAAGCGTGACTTTTTCTTGAGTACAAAGTCAATCACTGTTCGTATCAATCATTCCCCTTCGCTGATCACGAACAACGTGCAATGAAAGTCGTACCAATTGCTACTAATTCGGCATTCACTATATAATGAATATCCCTCTTCACGACCTCATATATACGTTTAACGCCGTAAAAAAAACTGTAAATTAAAAACTTTATCAGAAAACTGCATTCTAAAAAGTCATCCGAAGACTGTAACCTGACGACCGTCGACGTCCCAAAACGAATGAAAACATAATGAAAATTCATGAACTGATCTTGGAGAACCGTCACCGAACACTTAACAAACTTATTGATGTGACTGGTGTGTTCTGGAGCTCCTGCCAACGAATTTTGCTTGTGAAATTGCGAACGAAAAGTGTTGCAGCAGAATTTGTGCCTCGCTTGCTCACGGAAGATCAAAAACATTCACAACTGAATGCATGTCGTGAGCTGAAAGAACAGTTGGAAGTTGATCAGGAACTTTTTTTCGAAGGACATCACTGGTGACGAAAGCTGGCGTTAAGGAATTTGCAGATTTGGAAGAGGTGGGGAAAAAAACGATGGAGGTGTTAAACGGCATCGCTTTGCAAGAGTTCCAACGCTGTTTCGAATCGTGGAAAACGTGCCTGGACTGATGCATTGCTTCAAATGGAGAATACTTTGAAGGTGTAAACATGTAAAACTGAGTGAAATAGTATTCCGGTTTCTTTTAGGTACCCCCGCGTATATTACGTCACCAAAATATTTGTCCAAGTATGACCTGGAAAATATTCGGCGGAATATCATCTGAAGAAATGGCGGTTTGTGATAATACGGTATTACATAATGTTACCGATGAAGTTGCAAAATTGCACGCGTATTCGAAATAAACATGCTTTTCAAACACATGTAGTGATGCCGGGAAATGTCCATTTATATTGCTCTTCTTTAACATATGTGTGTTTTGAGTGTGTGTGTGTGTGCGTGTGGAGGCGCATGGCCGAGTGGTTACGGGGCTGCACTCATGATGGTAGGTTATAGTGGTTGTGATGGTGAGGGTGATGATGGTAATGATGGATG
>NC_068995.1:57579342-57582245 GCF_001194135.2 Octopus bimaculoides | reverse complement strand
TGATACGGTGCACTAGAAATTAATAGTTAAACTATTATTTTCCCTCTCATATATATATATATATATATATATATATATATATATATATATATCTGCAATCTAGTGCTAGCCAATCAGATTCGTTGTTTCAACAACTATCATGACTAACAATCTAATGTTGAAATGAACGAGAGCCGACCGAGGAAGGAGCCAACATGGCTGACGTATTGATGACTCTGTACAAAGCAATTAAACACAATTGCTACCTTTCATGCACGACTGAGCCGCATCTGTTCAACACTTGTTCTACAGCTGCCTTCACGCTTATTAATCCCGTCCAACATTATCTCCTCATACGTTTCGCGCCAACTGGGAATGCATCTCTGTTGCTCTACAAAGCATCGTCATCGATGCTGTCACCGCCATTGTCACCGTGATCCTCCTCTATCTTTTTCTTCTTTTTATTATTATTATCCTCATCATCATCATCATCATCATCATCATCATCATCATCATCAGAATCGTTCGTGATAATCATAATCGTAACCACAGTAAGCATCATCATCTTCGTCATCAACATCGTCGTCATCGTTGACTCCGTCGTCGTCATCATCATCATCACCACCACCACCGTTATCACCTACATCGTCATCACAATGACAGCCATCATGATAATCTTAATCATATGTACCGTCAATTTCACTATCACCATCCTCATCGTCTTAATCATCATTGCTACCACCACCACCACCACCACCACCACCATCATCATCATCATCATCGTCATCATCATCATCATCAACGGCATCATCATCATCATCATTATGATGACTTACGACGTCACCATCACCATTGTTGTCATCAGCCATCGTGATAATAATAATAATAATTGCAGCCATCTTCAACATACTCATCCTATTCGCCCTCCCCTTCTCTTCTTTGCTCCCCATTTGCATTTTCCTTCTCCTCCTCCTCCTCCTCCTCACCATCATCATCAATAACATCGTTGCCATCGTTGCACCTATTAATATTGCTGCTGCTATTGTTGTTACTGCCGTTAAAAATGATGTTGGTGGTGGTGGTGGGAGGTGATGAGCAGAAAGAGATGAGAATAATGAGGGTGACGGTAATCAATTACGAATACCATAATGAAGATGATGACAATAACTTTGACAACATCGATGACTGTTAATTGTTTCAAATCAAGACACAAAGCCTGAAATTTAGGGACAGGAAATTGTGGATTTTATCGACCCCCAGTACTTGACTGGTACTTTGTTTTCATCGAGCTTAGAAGAATAAAAACGAAGCTAACCTCAGCGGAATTTGAACTTAGAACATAAAGAGACGGTTAACCATCCAGTGCCTTTAAAATTTTCTAAATTAGGTGTAAGGCTAGACAGGAAAATATAAATTATCGATTATATCGACTCCAGAATTTGCCTGGAACCTTTTTATTTATTTATTTTTCTAAGACAGTAGCGTGAGATTTGAGGTAGATTTTGTTAGCTGTTTCTAGCAAAACGATGTTGAGAAAATCTGCGTGATATATAATTAACATCTTTGTGGACATTCTGCAAGAATAAGCAAAAATATAAACAGCATGAAGAAGCGCTTTGATCTTCGCATCAAAAGGTGGAGACCCGATGTTTTGGGTGACTCGAATAGTCCGAACCGTTGATGTTAATATTTGAAAATTGTTAAGTAATGCCATAAATGTCCACAACAGCAGTGACACAGGCTGCCTATGCTTGATACAAAAGCAAAAGAGGCAGAGACCTAAGAGCGATTTAAACAGTCTTTAAATGTCACGTATTCCTTCGACAACATACAGTAGCTACCAAGCGTCGAAGCCTGCACACATGCGACATGTAGAAGCATGGGAATTCAAAAGGATCTCTAAAAGTATTCATTGATTGATGACCAGAAATACAGAACCAGGGAAATTGCAAAGGTCTGTTACCGCAGCAGGTCATCATATGAAAAACTTTCTGCTTATCAGTAGAAAGTCACGCTTGGCTATGTTGTTAGAAAACTTCAAAGTAACAGGAATATTGATAACCAAAGCAGTCGATCTTGGAGAAGTACCCCCGTATTTTAGCTGTCACTTTTGAATGGGATACTTATGTTATCTAGGAATAGGAAATAGCGACAAAATACATGATGCACAAAAGGGACAGGGTGCCGGTGAAACATCTAGGTGCCACAACCGAAGTGTCGCACAGTTGAATTAACATTGAAGATGTAACTTCTATCATAAGTAGCTGTCCAAAATCTCATCGAAATATTATCTCTCTGTGAGTATGATGTCGTAGTCAATGTAATTCCTAATCCGCAGAAAGAATTATCCTAAAGATAAAAGATATAAGAAACCAGTCATGGAGAGAGCATTCTCGCTTACGATATGAATGGATACCGGATGAATATAAAATCGATACTGATTGATTCTTCCTGTGAAGACATTCTTAAAATGTTGAAATCAGAGACCAGGTATAACAATCTGGGACTGGCGAATGAAAGTGGGCACAGTTCGAAAAATCAGTTATTTAGAAGTTATTAACATAAAATAAAAAGAAAAACCATCACTGTCAAGTCTTTGAGAAATCTGTAGATTTCTCATGAAAATATTTAAATAAATCCTAAATAAAATATCAAGTCTTTCTACCTGATACCTTAGTAGCTTCTAAACTGAAGTGAAGGCAGCATGTTCTTTGTCTATTTCCTTAACTTCTTGGAGATTTTAAGTAAAATTATGCTAATGCGTCCATCTGTTTTAATTTAATTAAATTCTGTCTTTGTGCAACTGAGGATTGCTCTGCATCTAAATTGATGTAATGGCTGCATTCTTCAATTAAATGGAGTTGCGTGAACCGATAGAACTGCATTACCTCTGGATATCCTTGTTGCTTTATATATATATATAT
>NC_068995.1:57576669-57579117 GCF_001194135.2 Octopus bimaculoides | reverse complement strand
ATATATATATATATATATATATATATATACATGCATAATTGCAAATATATATACACACACATAAACATACTTGTATATATTGATACACACATACATCGATGCGCACACGCACCCCAATGAAAGCAGCAATCCGATGCAACGAACAAGCCAGATATTGTTCTATGGGACAAGGAACAAAAGCAATGCACTGCTGTGGAGGTCAGCAGCCCAGCGGATGTGGATGCGGCGTCAGAATTTGCGTAAAGATCACATTTACGGTGAATTAATGCGGAACTTACAGCTCTTGTATCTGGGTTATAGATTTTCATTTATATCTATTATTAACATGGGTGCACTGGGCTGTGAAGCAACAGCTTTACATAAGACTTGGAAGTGCAGGGGTTTCCCCAAACAAAGAACAAAGTCAAATGACTGGCATCCTTTAAATCTTATTGATTGGTGAGACCGGGAAGATTTGTAAAACATTCCAACGATTCTTCATTGCAGCTTCCTGCTAGGAACATCTGGAGCATATACATAAGTCACGTGTTCATGACTCGCATGTTCTTTTCTCATGAGCCCTCATAACACAGGTTATTCAGATTCCATGGCGCAAAAGTGACACCTGAACGGGGCGCCAGTCCAATGCTGGGTTGAAAGCCAGAAATTTTTGGAAGGAATAGGATTATTCGATTACTATATCGACCCCAGTACTTGACTGATCCTTCCTTTTATCGACTGCCAAGAAGATGAAAGGCAAGTTGACATTCGTGGGATTTGAACTCAGAACGTAAAGAACTAAAAGAAATGCCGCTAAACATTTCGTCCGACGCGTTAACGAATCTGCCAGCTCACCACTTTATGCACATATCCTACGTATTCACAAATCACATGTTTCATACAGCATAAAAGGCAACAGTGCACACATGCTTACTAAAAAGTTATGTGCATCCGTAACGTGAGCGTAAGCTATGCACACACATACACACATGCACAAATACATATATAATTGCACATAAACTACACGCGTACTGTTTACCTGAATACCGGGGAGGGTTTATTGACTCAAACAAAAGGAGCCTTGTGGTTTGTTAGTGATCGGCCATAAATTTTGCGAAGTATTTGGATGAATATCAAAGGAAAACACACTCGCACTGATGCATGCACACACATACACGCGCGCGCGTTAGTACACGCATACACACACGTACGTGCAGACACACGCATGCTCACATGCATACACGTACATGCACGCAGGCATGCGCAGACACGATATTAATGCTTGCTTTTATGTACAGCATGTATAGTTATAAAAAACCAGCAAACATAGAATTGAAGACTTACTGTTACAGAAATCCAATTAGCCTATTATTGAACTGGATGTTAGTGTCACATGTATGCAAAGTTTCGTGAATATTGGTTCGGTGGTTTATGCACTAAGTTGGTAAGAGATAGACAGCCAGAAATTGCCATTTATATATAAGATATATGCGTCTGTTTGTCAAAATTACTTGATACAGTTACAATTATTAGAAAAAAAACTCCTACATTAAAAGTTCTAAATCCGAAACTAACCACATCGCAAAAGAAAAAAAGACTTCCTCTTCATGCATTAGCCCGGAACGTGTGTGTTTGAAAGGTTAAAAAACCGTTTACACACAAAATATTGTATAAAAACTTCTTCACAAATGTTAGAGACCATGTTGGTAAATAAAGGAAATTTGAATAAATAGTTAATAACTTTTTAAAATGCCTTTTCCTAATCATATCAATCTCCATACATGTATAATATATACAGGTGTGAGAGAGGGGGTTAGTTAAATAGATAGATAGATAGATAGATAGATAGATAGATAGAGATACATACATGTATATATATATATATATATATATATATATATATCACCAGCATCAGATATGTGTATGTGTGAGTGTGTGCGTATGTAAT
The DNA here is from genome assembly GCF_001194135.2 of Octopus bimaculoides. NCBI lineage: Eukaryota > Metazoa > Mollusca > Cephalopoda > Octopoda > Octopodidae > Octopus > Octopus bimaculoides. The sequence goes on along the minus strand of NC_068995.1, from coordinate 57,577,190 downwards.
TATGTATGTGTGAATGTATGTAATTATATATATACGTATGAATGTAATTATGTGTGTATGTATGCATGTATATATGTATGAAGACTTGAGTGTTTGTGTGTATATTGCTGGATCATTCTTTTCTCGGCGCTGGAAATAATAAACAAGAAGTCGAATTTGAACTGACAAACATGAATAACTGATTAGCACTGAGATGAACTGTAACTGGACTGAACCGGACTAAACTGGCATCGTCTGGAATAAACTCGACCACCGTCTGAACTAGTCGGCTCTGGTATGGTTTTTATTAACATCTAAGATGGATGCTAAAATGACGAACCATTTAGAGTAATTTAGTTTTTATATCTAAGATGGCTGCTAAGGTGTCGAAACATTTAGGCTAATTCAGTTTCTCTCTAAAATCTTGACCAAAATCGTTGTTGTTGACCACTGAAAGGACTAAGTAACCCAATTCTTATTTGATTCATTTAATTCCAGTATTTTGCGCTATACATTTACAGAGAGGGAGGGGTAAGGGAGAG
>NC_068995.1:57567625-57576041 GCF_001194135.2 Octopus bimaculoides | reverse complement strand
CGCCACTGTTGCACGTGTCCGAGAAATGCCTCAACAACAATGCGTTAAATTGTCGTGCACCGGTCACCCCCCCCACCCTTCAGTATGTACGTCGTAACAACAGATTCACACATTCATACATTCACACAAACCAACTGATTCATGCAAGCACAAACAATTGGAAACGGCGGCGGTGGTGGTGGTGGTTTTGGTGGTGGCGACGGTAGGGCTTTTGTGGTAGTGGTGGTGGGGGTGGCGGCGGTAGGGCTTTTGTGGTGGTGGTGAGGGAAAGGAAGAAGAGTGGGGGGGATATCTGAGAGCAAGTTGCGTGCGTGGTGTAGCACGGTGCAATGTGGCTTGGTGCGGTGCGGTGTGGCGAGGGGTGATGCAGTGTGGAATGGCGTGGAAGGAGAGGCTACAACTAACGACGATTTACATACCGTGCATAATAAAATTCTCAAACAGTGGCGTTAATTCATAGGCAAGACAAACAGTGAAAAGACAAACAGACGGAAAAGCACTTTCAGTAACACATGAATCCATGACGCATGCGCCGAATATGAATGAATCGCTTCATTCAGCGTACATTTTGAAAGCAAGAATATAATTCTCGAAGATTCTATCCGGTGAAAAACGGACAATATATACAGAGAAGAAGAAAAATTTGGGGGTGTTCTTTATATAGATATAGGGCTAGTTTAGGACTGAAAGACCTTGAACAAAGTTAATAAGCGTTGGTTGGTCAGTAATGAAATAAAAGAAACACGCTAATTTGAAAAATGTTATCTCTCTTATTTCGTGCAATAATAAAACGAATCAATTTAAAGAAATCAAATTGTCAAAAATCGATTATATATTTAAACGAATGCTATATAAATTGGTTTGATGTAATAACATCCATTTCTTTCTTTCTTTCTTAACACAAACGGCGTTGCTATCTCTCGGATTGTATAAACACTTGCACACAAAACCGTCCGGCAATGCACAAACATATAAACGAACACACAGATGCACACTCGTAAATGTGTGCATGTGTGGCGGGCGGGGATCTGTTCTGTGTGTGTAATCGTCAACATTTCCCTGTCGAAAGTATTTCCAAGTTTTCTCTAAACACTGATGCCTTTTATTAGTAAGATTGTGTGTGTGTGTGTGTGTGTGTGTGTGTGTGATTGGAAAAAGGAGCAAACAAGTGAATTCAAGAAACTTCAGAAATATTTTCATGTTTCCCCTCGCCATTTCCCATCACACTCTAAAAGCCGTGTAGGCGTTTGTGTTAGTCGATATTTTCTCACGCTTCTGACAGTGAAAGCCACAAAATCTGTCCAAAGAATACCAAACTCACCCATCCCACCTTCTCACCGTCCATTCTACTTCCAAATGTGGTATATCAATACTGTGGTAACACCTGTACCCGAATGATTTCACAAAATTATCACAGGCAAGAATGCCTGTCTGTGCCGGACTCACGTCGTCACCAATTTACGAAGCAGTATCAAAAATTTCCCGGACTCGTTATGCTTAATAAAAGATATCGTACCTAAGTTTTACCAATCAAGTACTAGCATCGATGTGATTTACTATATTCTCTCCCACTAAGATTACTGGCTTTGTATCATTATATTTTGGCTGAGAAATATTTTTACTGATATGTCTGTAGAGAGTAGAGTTAGAAATATTTAGTTAAGTATTTAAATATTTCTAAACTTTATATTTCTAGAAGTATAAAGAGAATATGAATATTTATATAAGTTGTATTATTGTCATGAATTGTATGAGAGAGAGAGAAATGACAAAGTGAGAATGGTGTAAGACGTTAAAAGACGCCATGTTACTATGTCTCCCAATGAATTTGTTTCCTGTTTGAAATTCGATGTTGAAATCGGTAATAATGAAAGAAGTTTGAAAATCACATTTTGATAAAAATGTTTAAGCATTTTTTCATCACTAATTATATCCATAACTAATTAATAAGCAGCTTTCTTTATCATAGTATATATAAAAAAAAAAAACTATTGCTATATCATTATTTCAGAGGGACGACACTCAGTTCTCCCTCTTAGTGGTGTCTTCGTGTGTTGTACCAAATCACAATTGTAAAGTTACGAATGTCCATCAATGTATACACTCTACAATTAAGACAGTAGTGGCCTGAATTATGAATTTTATACATATACACACGCATACAAATACATGAACACACACACACACACACACACACACACACACACACACACACACACACACACACACACACACACACATACACACACACACACACACACACATATTCGCTCGCAAAAGAATTGGTGTATCATGCAATGTGCAGCTGGACAATAGCAGTGTATGTAAATATTAAATATTGTCCCCGATTAACTGAAAATAAATTCCTGTAAATAAGACTCTAAATATTGGCTGTGTGACTTTTTACAGCCTAATAGCTTGATTCCTCTGGTTTTCTCTTTGGACAATAGAATCTTACGTCGCCATAATGTTCACTATAGCGAAGAATTATTGTAATTTTGTTTTTATGTCTGCAAGTTACGTACGCTGCAGAATCTGGCCATTTTGCTTTTTGCATTTCATTAATATTTTTATTGACAAATTGGCGATTCAAATAATTTCTTTTCTCTATATCTCCGCCACCATTAGTATTTGTCTTACATATTTTGTATATTATTGATACAACGTCATTATTTCTACATTCCGATAATCCTCTCCGTTTCTCCTTCTTCGACCTCTCTGTCTCTCTCTTTCTCTCTTCTCTTCTATCCCTACCGTTTCCTCTCGCTTTCTACCTCTCCCTCTCTGTGTCTATCCTCCTTCTCTCTCTCCCCTTCTCTCACCCTTCATTCTTTACTTATTTCTCTCTCTCATTCACCACCGCTCTCTCTCTCCCACTCTCTACTTCGTTCTCCCTCTTTTTCTATCTCTTTCGTTCTCTGTCTTTTCCTTCAACTTTCTATCTCTCTTGCTTCCGTTCTCTTTTACATTTTTCCTTTCCTTTATTCTGTATTTTAAAATTTATTTCTTCTGTTTCGTGTATGCATATATATATATATATATATATATATATATATATATTGAATCCACTTACCCAATGTGCCACACTGTGGGACTGAACCCAGAACCACGTAGTTGGGAAGCAAACTGCTTATACGCCTGCAAAATAGAGTTATACAAAAGAAAAAAAATTACTTTCTTCCTCATACACCAACGCTCACACTTCAGCTATCAACCGCATACACATCAACATACACAAATACACACCGCAACACACATGCACGCATCATGCACACATGCACACACACCCACGACACACAAATACACATACAAACACAGACACGAGCACACACAAAGATATATGCAAACGCCCAAATGCACCGACGGAAACACAAACACACAAATACGCATAAAAACACACGCATTAATGCCCCAATGTACACACACAAACACATCCACACATCCACACACACTTGAACACGCCAACGCGCACAATTACACGCACACACACACGCACTCTCACACACACATACACACACCCACATCAAAACACAATACGCCAACACACCAACGAGCACATACCAACACAAACACATATATCAACACACACACACACAGCGATAAGCACATCAACGCACACAATCACACTCACACACACACACACACACACACATATTTCGACACCGGCGCTGTTGTGTTGTGTTTATGAACGTCTTTCACATCCAACAATGGGTCGTTAAGAGAAGGTCCAACGTTTAAGAAAGACAATATTGTTAAGAAAGCTAAGAAAGCGTTCTCTATTATTTAAGTCGGTTGCATTGGACAAGAGCTTCAAATTGAACACAGCAAAACTTTACGTTTTGCCCACCTCCGAGTTTCTCCCTGTTTGGAAGAGGAAAACAGCATGATATTGACACAACTAACGAAATATCTTGGAGAAGACTACCGAACGAAAAATTGACAGAAAATAGTCACTATTGTTGTTGTTGTTGTTGTTATTCTTGTTATTGAAAGAAATGCCGTTATTGGTACTATTCTTGTCGTTGTTGTTATTCTTTCCCCCTTCTTGTGGTAAATATTGTTGCTATATTTGTTATTATTATTATCGTTAAGGTTATTATTTAAGGCGACGAGCTTGCAGAATCCTCGTCTGCCGTTACGTTCTGAGTTCAAATTCCGTGGAGGTCGACTTTGACTTTTGGGATCGATAACATTAGTACCAGTTACGCACTGGGGTCGATAAATCGACTTACCCCACTCCCCGCAAATTTCAGGCCTTGAACCTATAGTAGAAAGGATTATTATTATTATTATTATTATTATTATTATTATTATTATTATTATTATTATTATTATTATTATTATTATTATTATTATTATTATTATTATTATTATTATTAAGGCGGCGAGCTGGCAAAGTTGATAGCGCGCCATACAAATGCTTACAAATCCTTCTTTACGATCAGAGTTCAAATTCCACCGCGGTCGACTTTACCTTTCATCCTTTCAGGGGTCGATAAAATAAGTACCAGTGAAACACTGGGGTCGATGTAATCGCCTTGCCCCTCACAAGGTGCAAGCCCTGTATCAAAGTTTGAAAACATTATTGTTACGGTAAACTTGTTACCATTTCAAATATGCTTCAGCCATGTTCGAACCTGTGAGAAAGGATCATATTTATGAGTTACGATGGCTAATTTTTTTCCTCTTTTATCATCATCATCATCATCATCATCATCATCATCATCATCATCATCATCATCATCATCATCATCATTATATATATTCATCGGCCTCATCAGCATCGCCACCGTCGTCGTCGCCGTCATCACCGTCATCATCATTATCATCATCATTAGTAGTAGCTGTAGTGGTTTGGGTGTTCGGCTCGCAATCGTAAGGTCGTAAGTTCAATTTCAGGCAGCGCAATGTCTCCCTCAGCTTTATTTCACGTTACCCCAGTCCACTCAGCTGGCAAAACTGAATTCTGCTTTTATTTCAAAGGGCCTGCCCTGTCACATTCTGTGTCACGCTGAGTCTCCCTGAGAACTACTCACAGGGCTTTGGTCAGCCCAAGGCTATAGAAGAAGAGACTTGCTCAAGGTGTCACGCGGTGGGACTGAACTCGGAACAATCTGGTTAGGAAGCAAGCTTCTTAACAGAGAGTCACGCCCAATATAAATGTAAGTATACTATATGGTGTATATGTATGTACAAACATTTATACGTACGTATACGTATAAATATTTATATACATAGACGCATATTTAAGGGGGTATTACAAAGCCAAAATGCTCCATCCGCCGAGAGATAAATATCATTTAACAAACACAGGATTTCAATGAGATCTACAATAAGTTTCATGCCTCTGATAATACAATAGTCAGACGAGCTTGGGTAGCGCGCCGTGTATTATCGAGCAATCATTCATGCTCAAAGAGTAGCTGTATTGTATTTCTTAGGCTGAATAATTGCACAATTATATACGGCATGTTATACAAGTTCGCCTGATTGTTGCATTATCAGAGGTTTGAAGTTTATAGCAGCTCACATTTCCATCTTGTTCATATTGAATGATAAATACATCCATCCGTATATACATACATACATACATACATACATACAGACAGACAGACAGACAGACAGACAGACAGACAGACAGACAGATAGACAGATAGATACATACATACATACATACATACGTATATGTGTTTTCTTTTACTCTTCGCTTGCTTCGGTCATTTGACTGCGGCCATGCTGGAGAACTGCATTTAGTCGAACGAATCCGCCCCAGAACTTATTCTTTGTAAGCCTAAAACTTATTCTATCGGTCTCTTTTGCCGAACTGCTAAGTTTGAGCTGGAAAATGAATAGAATGCCTGGTGTGGGTCTTGTTGTGGCTACCCCCGCCTAGGGTTTATAATATATATTCACATACATACATACGTATACGCATATTTACATACTTGTTTATAGATAGTTCGACTGGGAGATGCGTACACACATACTTATATACACACATACGTAGATGTGTGTGTGTGTCTGCGTATGTGAATGCCTATGTGGATGCATTTTTGCGCGCGCGTGCGTGCGTGCGTGTGCTTATGCATGGAATTCTTGTTTTTGCCGGTTTAAAGGCTTGGGGATAATCCTTTTAATCCATATTCAACAATCTGTTAATACGCTGATTTTTCTCTAGGTACTCGTGTAACCGTTGAAGTCGAAGTTATTAAGTATATCAGTGCAAATCATGGTATATAGGCATGCGTGTGTGTGTGTGTGTGTGTGTGTGTGTGTATGTATATATATATATACATACACACGCATATACACACATTTACTTACACATATATATACACATAGTAATATGTTTATATATATATCTATACATATTCATATACGTATAATCTATACATAATACACACATGCGTACACATACACGCAGATAGATAGATAGATAGATAGATAGATAGATAGATAGATAGATAGATGGATAGATAGATAGATGGATAGACTCACATAAATATGAATAGATATTAGTCGGATGCAGGTAACTATGCGCGTGCAGGTGTACTTTTATTATAAGTAAGAGTTTTAAAAATTATTTCTCACAACCACATAAACATATTTAATGTACACGCTTGTTTTTATGCATGCACACAGCTTCATACACATCAGCAAACAGAGAGACATTCAGGCACACACACACACACACACACAAATATATATATTTGTATATGTATGGATATGAACATATATACATATGTATAAACATATACACTCATATGTCTCATCTTCTGTATTTGTATGTTTGAGTGTTTATTCATGTACGCATGTGTGTGTGTGTGTGTGTGTGTGTGTGTATTTGTGTGTATTTGTGTGTGTGAACTCACCATCAAATTGTCCATTGAAAATGTATCGGCCACCATATTAAAAGTACTAATTTAGCCAGGAGGTGTGATAATTTCCGCCAAGTAACGTGCAGAGTCAATGAATCTCACTTTTCTCTCCATGAATACTTATACAAGTATCTAGAATAAAAAAAAAGAAGGAATATTCATCTGCTGAAGCCGTTTGCCTGTTGGCAGACGACCATTTTGTTAGCGGAAGCAATGAATACTTGGGAGAGATTCGCGAGAGTGAATGAATCGGAATGTAAATCTCATTGCCTTGTGAAATAAGGTTTATGGCTGCGTATCTTAGTTCACATGGCACTCTTTATTCCTCCTTTAATTATCTTAAAATATCGCATGGAAAGACAAGCTTTTAAACATTTTATTGCCGTCGTTCGAACATCGTTTAAAAGCTGAAATTTTTCTTTCGTAACGAGTATTTAAATAAGCCCGAAGTACATACAAAGCACCATTGTATTATACTAAATCTTCAGTAGTATTATAATTATTCAGAATAGTGTGTCGTAGAGTGGTAGTACTATTGAGATACCAGACGTTAAATTCCTACATTATTCAGTTTCTACACGGCATGAATTGAGTTCAAATTGCATGAGTTAACTTCACTCGATATACTTTCCATGACGATGAGATACAGACATATAAATCGAGTAATAGATTCATTCGCTTGTGTGTCTTTTTTGATACAAACTTGTTCTTGTGCCAAATCGTAATAAGTCATTATTACTTACATCCTTTATTGCTCACAACAGGAACAGGGCAGTTGAGATTGTCGGTTGCCGAATCAGCAATATGGCTTCGATTGTATTCACGTATCATGTACACCACACACACACACACACACACACACACACACACACATGGTAGGTGAAGGGAAATGGGTGGCAGGAGACGCGGAGCGGGTTCGGGGGGAGAGAGCAGATGCACGGTCCACGCAACGTGCTTTGGCAAGACGGTGTGGATAGTGGTGAGGGGATATCCATGTAGGATGAAGTGGCGAGCCATGAGTTGAGACTGAGTTTCAAAGTCATGGTTGTCACTATAGAGCCTGCGTAGACAGAGGAATTGGGAATAGGGGATGGAAAGCTTGGTGTGTTTAAGGTGGGAGGAGGAGAAGTTGAGGTATGAGTACGAGTGTGTGTTTGTAGTGGATGAAGGTGGCGAGAGTGAAGTGCTGAATGCTGACCATAATGTCAAGAAAGGAGACAGAGGTGTCAGAGATAGTGCAGGAGAAGTGGAGGGCAGGATGGAAAAATTTGACAAAAAAGAGGAAAGAGTCTAGATGTTCGCGGGAGGGGGAGGTCGCACCGATACAGTCGTCAATATAACGGCCGTATAGTTCGGGAGTGGGACCTGTGAAACTTGAGAATATTTGGGCCTCAACGTAGCCAACGAACAGGTTGGCATAGTTGGGGCCCATTCACGTTCCCATGGCCACCCCCCAGAATGCTGGTAGAAATCACCAGCGAACGAGAAACAGTTGAGTGAGAGGACAAGTTCGGCCAGACGAACGAATGTAGAGGTGT
>NC_068995.1:57565285-57567615 GCF_001194135.2 Octopus bimaculoides | reverse complement strand
ATATATATGTATAGGTCTGCGTTTCGTAAGCGTTAAATACTAAACTGAAATCCAATACAGTGCAAATCTGACCAAGCAAAAAGATAACCCTTGGTGCAGAGAATGTTCTGAGAGAAATAATAGCAGCCAAGTCTTCACCAAAACATCATGTTGTATCATACTAAAAAAAAAAAAAATAATAAAACAGGACACATTAGATGCAGTGTAGTACTGGATACAAAAAAAAGTGGAGATGGTCACAACTGGAACGTCTTTGCTCACAGGCTTGCTCGATCACCATCTGACTTAGAGCTAACAACTCAACGGCAACTATGTAATTTACTTTCTTTGACAATTGCTGCTTCTAATCCTGATTCCTCACGATAGTTGTAAAGTGCACTTTTGTCAGACAAGCTCTCCAATTTCCTGAGAAAACAGACAAGTGAAAATTCCAGTGTCCATCTTGACATCCACTTCAGTTGTTAAATCTGCGAAAAAATATACAAATATCTATTAAAAAAAAAGAGAAGAAACAAAAAGCTGCATATTGTCAATCAGAATTGTATAATTACTTCCGAATCTCGTTCGCCAAATCGACCGATCATTCACGCAACAGAAACTTCTTATTTTATTGTCGTTTAGCCCCGGGTAAGCCCGGATAAAACAGATCTCATGATCAAGGATACGACAGCTCCGTAGCTATCCTTCCTTTTCCCAACCATAAGGCTTGGTACACGTTGCCGTTGTATATCTCATATGATACAACCGTTCTATATCTTAGAGTATAATACCGTACATAGATGTACGTTTGGGTGCTATTTCGAGCGTCAACGTAAAAGCTTCTTCGTTTTCTCGATACAAACCAATAATAGACACCGGTTCTTAAAGAAGATGGTTGAAAACATGAAACTTTTAAGACTATATATAAATAAATATACATACATGTGTGTGTGTGTTTATATGTATGTGCACATGTCTTTGTGGTCTGCGTCTGTCCCCCACCATCGCTTGACAACCGGTGTTGGTGTGTTTACATTCCCGATTTGACAAAAGAGACCGATAAAACAAGTACCAGACTTTATAAAAAATAAGTCCTGGGGGCTATTTGTCTGATTAAAACCCTTCAAGGCGGGGCCCCAGCATGGCCGCAGTCAAAGGACTGCAACAAGAAAACGATAAAAGATAGATATATATATATGGTATGACTTTATAATTTTTTTTAAACATTACTTGTTTTTCCTGTTGTTATATTTCAAAACTGTATTTTACTGGTGCTTCATTTCATCCACCGCAAAAGAAACGGAGTCTAAGTCGATCTCGGAGTATTTGAACTTAAAATTCTCCCACAGTTCACCACCTTAATATGATAAAACATAGTGACTATGTTTAGAGAATAAAGTGACAAAACCAGGAATCGAACGTACATCGATGACTCCAATAGTGAGAAACTCATCACTTCTCTACGCCACTCGTATTAATTGAGTGCCAAACCATGTGGAAAGCGATTATTACATATTAATATCACTTCCTTAAATAATGACACCCTACCAGCTCTTCTCCCTATTTTGGATTTATTAATTATTTCAACATCCCACACTCACTCCATTTCCCTTTTTGTTTCCTTCTCACTTTTACACATTTTCCACCTATTTTCTTGTTTATCGTTCATTTTTATCAATGTGATTAGCTTCTTTTCATTTTTCTTTCCTTTCTGCTATTTCGTTTATAATTTCTTCTTCACTGCATCTGCCAGTCTCTACCTCCCCTTCTTTCTCTCTCCCTCCCTCCTTGTCTCTCTCTCCGTTTCTGTTTCTGTTGCTCTCTATTCTCTCTTTTTCATATATATACACATATATATATAAGTAGTTATGTGTGTGTAAATGTATATGTATTAATACAATATATATATATATATATATATATATATATATATATATATATACGCATAAATATACACACACATACACATATATACCTACATATAATGTATAATATATATATATATATATATATATACATATAGATACCACACACACACACGCACACACACACACACACATATACTTACATTTATGAAAGATATGTGTTTATTCATATGCTATTGAGTGTAGATATATAAACCTATATACATTTCTCTCTCTCTTTCTCTCCCTCTTTCTCTCTCTCTCTCCCTCTTGTTATATATATGTGTGCATGCACACACACACATACACACACACGCACATGCCTAAAATTTCTATTTTGCCCCATATATCTTGCTATTTCGGCTTCTCTGTGCGCGTTCACATGTAAATCCATATTCTTAACACTTATGTACGGTTTATAGATTCGTAATTCTTATCTCTCGGCTT
>NC_068995.1:57561941-57562566 GCF_001194135.2 Octopus bimaculoides | reverse complement strand
TCCTCAAAGTTTATTTTTTTTTCTTTTTCCCCTCCGCCTCAGTGAAGGTGGAGGTATTGTTTTCAGTCGTGTTTATTCGTTTCATTGTTTGTCTGTGGAGACGATATCTCAAGAACCGCTAAAAGGATTCGGATGAAACTTTCAGGGATGTTTGGCCTCGTGACTGGCACAAACTGATGAGATTTTGCAATCGATCTGGTGCCGGACAAAGATTCTGGATTATTTTTCCGGTTTTTTTTTTTTACTTAATTTTTGAGAGCGGTCGGGTTCATTTTTAGTCTTCTCGTTTGTGAGAGCAGTCAAGTTTATTTCAGATATTCTCATTTTAAAAATCATCTCCGGTTAATCGTTGGGAGGAGGTTGGTGCTGCCTTGTTTATATTTACTATGGTTTTCTTGAAGCTAACTTTCTTCCTACATCTCGGTCCCTGGATCTTGCATTTATACACACTCACACACACACATACATCATATAAATATACAGTCGTATGAGGGCTAAACAGGCCGAAACTGTCAATACTACTCTTGTACTGAACAAAAAGCTTTTGAGGAACTCAGTTTAATGTAATTTTTTTGCTTTTTATTATAACTTGACATAAACTCGGCGGAGAAAATGCTTATATATA
>NC_068995.1:57559387-57560200 GCF_001194135.2 Octopus bimaculoides | reverse complement strand
CATAATTCAGAATTGTTTTTTTTTTTTTTTGTAATAGTGAATCTCAAAGCACATAAATCTATAAATAAGAACGTGTGAACATTGGGGTTAAAAATCCCTTCGGATAAGAAAAATCAAAGGCTGCTCGAGGGCTGAATGATTAAAAAGTTCGCTTTTCACAGCCACACATCGTTTTGAGTTCAGTCCCACTGCGGCGTCTTGGACGAGTGTCTTCTACAGTAGCCCTAAGAAGTCTCAAAGGATTTGTGAATGAATTTGGTAGACGAATACTGAGCCACAGCCATCGTATACGTACACACACGCATACACACACACACACACACACGCACACACACACACACACACACACAGATGTAGAGTGACCAGTGGCATGTATTTGAACAGCACAGGCAAATACAGGTCTATCAAATACCCTAGAAGATAATTTCTTGATGTGTTAAAATAACCTGTCTCTAGAGGATTATCATATTCTCCAAATGACAATTAATACCAGCTTCTTATGAGAAGTGGAGATGACCTGCCATTGAGGAAGATAAGGAAAAGCACAAGTTTATTGTCTGGAGATGCACACACACACACACACACACATACACACACACACACTCACACACACACACATGTATATAAACGTAAGTACATATTTATGTGTGTGTGTGTGTGTGTCTGTGTATGTGTGTATTTGCGTGTTTATCTCTGAGCACTAAACGATCGGTGTTGCTCTGTTCACATACTTGTAACATAGCAGTTCGATAAAAAGAAACCGATGCAATAAGTACAAGACTGAACATGTTATTCTCCGATTTGCTGGAATGC
>NC_068995.1:57555056-57559120 GCF_001194135.2 Octopus bimaculoides | reverse complement strand
TATATATTAGTGTGTATGTATATATCATATAACTATGGTTGTAACCAGATGTACATAAGTGTGTGTATATATATATATATATATATACATATATATACATATATGATTAAATTTACATTTTGTTTCTTTTTAATAATGGGTAAACAAGGATTGAACTGTAAAGTTGTGTCAACAATTTATTGTAAACAGACTGTTTTATTGCAGATCTACAAATTAAAGATGAAAGCGGTTGAAATTAGCTATAAACCTCAGTCAGGTCCTCTCCCGCCACCAGCGCCACCACCGACCTTACACTGCCTGTCTTGCTAATGACACTCACCAACACACTGGTCTACTTCTACGAGTAATATTTTAGAGCCAATGCGGTAACTTGACATGCTTGAATTAGCAGCTAAATCACCATCAAATGACACCGTAGTGTTTTAAGATATTGAAAAAAAAAAAGAAAAAAAAAAAAGAGCAGAAAAGAGAAAAGAAACGGATGGAGCTATTTCTGAAATGAAATTACGTGTCCAGGTTGTACATGGTTGTTACCGCCACAGAAACGAAGACGGAGATTCTGTGGACACTGTTTTGGCAGCAAGGATGGAATTAGTGAGCAAAATGCTGATGTGGGAACCAACACAGAAAAAGCGACCTAGGGATCGTCCTGCCCGGACATGTATTGGCCAGTAGTTCAAGGCTCTGGCTTACTAAAGAGTGACCGGCCAATGGCGAATTCTGGAGAGAAGCCATTGCTGGGGTTCGTCTACAGACGACGACGACGCCCTAGTAGTAGTAGTAGTAGTAGTAGTAGTAGTAGTAGTAGTAGTAGTAGTCCGATGATGCATAATTTTTTCTTGCCCTCTCTCCCTTCCTTTCCCTCTCCCTTCCTTTCCCTCTCCCTTCCTTTCCCTCTCCCTCTCGCTCTCTTTTCAATAAGGCCCAGAATACTGGAACTTAACCCTAATTTCATGAAAAGGCGCGAAGTGAAAGAAGGTTTACTTCACACTCGTGATATCCTGATAAGAACAACGAAACATTTAAGCTTCTTTATGGTCACTCGAACTGCTAGAAATCAAAGCCAAATCTTCCACAAATCACAGCCTGACGTCTTAAAATAAGAAGGATACAATGGCTAATATAGCATGTTTCTAAAAAAAATAACACAAAAAGACGGGATGGTCATCACTAGAATGGCTTTTTTACGATAGTCTTACTCGATCAGGCTTCATTTGGATCAACTGCAACACCGAAACATCTGCAGTTGATCTCGAACTCATGAACTAAAGAGCTGATTGCCACTTCTTTCTTTTCTTGTCCAATATTTTATCAAACTCCACTATTTTACCTTTACAATATTTAAGTTGAAGTGTAAAGTAAATAAATAAACATTTAAAAAAAAAAGGAGAGAAACTTGGATAACTTCTGTCTGGGAACTGTCAGCTGGTAACACCGTTAACGATGTATGTTTTTCAGTGTTGTGTAACCAAAGACAAGCATTTCTCAAACATTTATCAACATAGTTCGTCTCTATATATACAGTAGTCTGAGTAACGTTAATAAATCCCGGAAGTATCAAAGGAGATACCGGAAATGGCCGAGCTTCTTTATACCGAGAAAAGGCCTACAATTACTAACAAAATCTCACGTTCACAAACAAGACTCAAACACCAGAGAGTGATCACTTGAAACAGTTCGTGTGGTAATATTTCTAAAATCAACAACCCTGTTTACACATTATTCACATATTCTTTCCTTCTTCTTCTTCTTCTTCCACCGTGTCTATATGCAGATGAATAAGCACATAAACATACATACACACACACACGCACACACACACACACACACATATATATATATACACATACATCTACACATCTATACATACATACATGTATATATGTGTGCATTTGTATATACATGTCTGTATATATGTGTGTGTGTATGGAGAAAGAAAGAAAGAGAAAGGGAGAGCGATTCCTGTTTGTACTTTTGTTGATATCTTTGTGTGTTATGTGTGTGCATGAAGACTTCCGGAAGATATATATATATATATATATATATATATATATATATATATATATATATATATATATATATAAACATACGTATATATGTATGAATGTGTGTCTATATATGTTTGTAAGCGTGTGTGTGTGTGTGCGCGCATGTGTTGTTCGTACGCGCATAAACGCAGTTCCGTGCAAGTGTGTATAAAATTATTCACACACACGCACACACACACACACACACACGGGTGTGCACATACGTTTTTAGGTATTTCTTTTTTTTTTGTTTTTCCGTTGATTCCACAGTTTCTTATTTCGTCTTTGACACTTTCGTCTCAACTCTAATCCTTTCATACAAACATTAGTCTTTCACACCTTCTCTCTCTCTCTCTCTCTCTCTCTCTCTCTCTCTCTCTCTCTCTTTCTCCCTCATTCTCTCCTTATTCTCTTTCTTTCTCACTTGTTTACTAACGCATTTTTATCTTCTCTCTTTCCTCTCACTTATTCGCATTCATTTTATCTCTTTCCATTTTATTTTCCTTCTCCCTTTCTTTAACTTATTCTTTCCAATAACTCACATTCTCTCTTTCTCGTTTTCTATCTTTTTTCTTTGCCAGCTTTCTCTCTCTCTCTCTCTCTCTCTCTCTCTCTCTCTCTCTCTCTCTCTCTCTCTTTCTTTCTCTCTCTTTCTATCTCTCAGCTGTATACAATCTCTCTCTGTTTTCCCCTCTCACTCACTCTCTCTCTCTTACTCTCTCCCTCCTCTCTTACTTTCTTACTCTCTTCTCTCTCGTCCCCTCAATCCCTACATCCTTCCCCTTCTTTCTCTCTCTCTCTCCCTCCCCCTCTTTCTCTCTCTCTCTCAGTGATTCAGTCTTGTCAAGCATGTAACTATTGTTTTTACAGCAATGTTGCAAAACACTGCAATATCCTGCATTGCTCTGCAATCTTTTGCTGCCCTGCTATTTCCGGTTTGAAAATTTTTATCGAAAACGAAGACACTGGAACTGTATAAAAACAAATTATGTCACATGACAAAAAATAGTAGTAGTAGTAGTAGAAGTAGTAGTAGTAGTAGTAGTAGTAGTAGTAGTAGTAGTAGTAGTAGTAGTGGTGGTGCTGGTGGTGGTGGTGGTGTCTTTTACTTGTTTCTATTTTTGGGACTACGGCCATACTGGGGCACCGCCGCCAACCGAACAGATCGACTCCAGTACATATTTTAAAGTCTGGTATTTATTCTATCTGTCTTTATTGCCGGACCACCATGTTACGAGGACGGAAACAAACTAACGGCGGTGTTTGAAATACAAGCACAAACACATATGCACACATACACGCGCGTGCATGCGTGTGTATGCGTGTGTGTATAGGGAGAGAGATGTATGTATGTATGTTTTATTTTCTTATTTTTTAAATTTAGAGCGGTGTTTCGTTAGCCATCCTTTGACTCTTAAGAAAGTCTGTCAGACTCTTTAGTGTCCCAGCCAGCGGGATCATTTGTCGCGTAGGCTCCAACTTCGACTATACATTGCTCCAGGCCTTTTGATACGAATATTGTCGCTCCGACGATAATAGATATGACACTGAAAATGTCTCTTGGGAACTGGATTTGCAAACACCTTATCAATGATCCAAAGACGTTTTCTTTCTACGATAATTTTTTGAGAATAAGGCGGCGAGATGGCAGAATCGTTGGCACGCCGGGTGAAATGCTTAGCGGTACTTAGCCTGTCTTATGCTCTGAGTTCAAATACCACTCAGGTTGACTTTGCCTTTCATCCTTTCGTGACTTAATAGCTATCTTAGAGGTCACGGATGGAAAGTCGGAAATGCCATTGACAACGAGAATGCAGAAAGGGACGGCAACCATCTGTGAAGATGGAGCAATCACCATACATGTAATGTAAGTCTGCATGTCTGCATGTATGTCGTCTGCATGAATGTCGTCTGCATGAATGTCGTCTGCATGAATGTCGTCTGCATGTATGTCGTCTGCATGAATGTCGTCTGCATGAATGTCGTCTTCATGAATGGCGTCTGCATGAATGTCGTCTGCATGAATGTCGTCTGCAT
>NC_068995.1:57551856-57553108 GCF_001194135.2 Octopus bimaculoides | reverse complement strand
ATGTCGTCTGCATGAATGTCGTCTGCATGAATGTCGTCTGCATGAATGTCGTCTGCATGAATGTCGTCTGCATGAATGTCGTGTGCATGTATGTCGTCTGCATGAATGTCGTCTGCATGAATGTCGTCTGCATGAATGTCGTCTGCACGTATGCATGCATCTGAAGGCATACTTTTCCTTGGCCTTCCCTTACGGTGCAAAAGTAGTGATTGTTTTCATTTTTCCTTTCTTTTCCCACAAACCAACAAAATATACCGACCGCGTCTCTCTCTTGTCTGTCTCTGTCTCCCTTTATCTCTGTCTCGCTGTCTCTGTCTCTCAACCCTCTCTCTCTCTCTTTCTATCCTTTTCCTTTTCTGCCTCTCGCTCTTTATCTTCTCTCTCCCCCCCTCTCTCTCTCTCTCTCTCACTCTCTTCCTATCTCTCTATGTATTTCTCTCTCTCTCACATTTCTCCCTTGTATTTTCTTTCTCATATCTCTACCTCCTTCCCTTCCCCCATCTCCTTCTCACAGAAGCCTATCATTAAAACATGATGAAACATTTTTAGTGTGGTCTTTATTTATCTTTTATTCTCCGCCATTTTTGCGGCTGCGCATTAACGAAGCTTACATTTACTTTCCGGGAGAATACACAAACACAACGTAAATGTACAGAGATATATAATTTTAACTCTCTCCCATTCTCTCCCACTCACTCACTCTTCTTTTTCTCTTTCTTTCTCTCTCTCTCTCTATCTATCTATCTACCTAACCATCTTTCTCTCTTCCTACTTCTCTACCTGCCTGCATACCTACCTACTTACCTACCTAAATACAAACACACACATATATACTCACCAATATATACATATATGCACATATACATACACATATGTATACATATATACATACACACGCACAAACATATACCTTCCTACTGTTTTCGCTGTCTCTCTCTCCTCCTCTCTCTCTATTTCTCTCTATATATATTTCTCTCTCTCTCTCTCTCTCTTTCTCCCTCTCTGTATACATGTATGTATATGTATATATATATATACACATACATACATACATGCACACACATATACATATTCGCGCGTATGTGTGTGTGTGTGTGTGCGTTTATTTTTTTTTTTTGTGTAAGTGAAGTGATGTCGAAACCCAGATATTTCCTTCATTCTAAAAGAGTAAGTGTCGATATTATAACGGAATCTCGTGATTTCTCAAGTGATTTACTCACGAGATTATGTTTTATATCTCAGCCACTCATTG
>NC_068995.1:57544879-57550037 GCF_001194135.2 Octopus bimaculoides | reverse complement strand
AAAGCTGAGGGGTGACACACGCCATCGGTGGAATCAACCAAAACAGCACCAATCTATTTTATCCTTCAGCTAAAACAAAATCCCTTGATGATGGTAAAGCTGGGAGGGGAGGGTTGTAGTGCTGGCGGGGGTGATTGTGGTGGAGGAGGTGGCTGTGGTGGTAGTGATGGTGATGAGGGTGGCGGCGCCGCTGCTGGGGATGCTGGTGGTGCTGCTAATAGTAGCAGTAGTAGCAGCAGCAGCAGCAGCAGCAGCAGCAGCAGTAGTAGTAGTAGTGGTAGTAGTAGTAGTGGTAGTACTACTACTGCAATCCACAAAACCTTGCACTGAAATTTACAGCATACGACTGTATAAGCTACAGTTAAACAGGAGTTAAGCATCCTTTGAGACGGCGCTTGGCCTCGTGGTAAGGCAACTGAACTCTCGGTCATGGGTTCGATTCCCGGGCCAGGAGATGCGTTGTCTTCTTAGACAAGAGTCTTTACTTCATCAAAGTGAGTATTAAGATAGAAAATATCTCCCGGACCAGTCACTTCTTCACTGGTACTACGAACATGTGATTAGAATGTCGCAGAAGAGAATTGCAAAACGGATTCTTCAAAGGAACGCTTTATATTACTTAGAAATTATGAAAACAAACACCAACATTTAGGACAAACTTACGAAAATGCTTTGGTCAAGCATAGGTTTAAGATAGTGGGATGGTATTTAAGAGAGATTCAGCTGTTATTTCTAAAGAGGTTAGTAACCACGTGAGATTATCTTGTTGTACTGGTAGCAAAAAGTATTATTTTAATCAAAGATGAACCACATCAAGCAGACTTATGGTGAAAGTAGGACTTCCGTTCAGTGGAATGGCTATATTGTGTGCCACTCGGAACAGCCCCTGAATTCCCAGGCCACCAGACCCATACAGTCTTATACAACAGACCCAAAAGGGCCATCCTCATAAGAGCGTCACCCGAGCGATTTAACAACAGACACCGCTGGAATAAGACCAAGACTTAAAAAAAAAATAAATACTGGATGGATTTGTTCAATTAAACCGTTGAAGAGTTTTATTTAAAAACAAAACAGTCTTTTGTAGGTGACAGTGTGTCGTAAGATAACAGTTTCAATGTCTTCCTCGCAGTGTCTGAAAACGGTGAAAATCGCGTCGTTAGAAACTCCCGCGTTGGCCCGAAACAGTTCAAACAAGCAAAGCTCCGCCCTCGCTTCTCATCAGTTAAACTTTTTGTTAGTCTTTTTTCTTCTTTTTGTTTCAGCCTATATTAATGAACTGACGACTAAGTTCCACTCTCTATATTTTGTTTTTTTTATTGTGTGCATGTAAGTTATTAAGTTTATGAATATATATTTATTCTTCGCCTTTCTCTTCATTCTCTTGGCAGAAATCGATTTTTCGTCTTTAATAATATTTCTTATCAAAGAATCAAACACCAGAGCAAGAAGAATATACGACTTCTTGTGTTTGGTTCTCTCTCTCTCTCTCTCTCTCTCTCTCTCTCTCTCTCTCTCTCTCTCTCTCTCCCTCCTTCCATTTCTCTCTCTCTTCCTCCATTTCTCCCCTCTCTCTCTATCTCTCTCTCTATATATATATAATGTCTGTCTGTCTGCTTGTCTCTATCTCACACTATTTCTTTTGGTCTCTCTTTTTCTTTCTCTCTCTCTCTCTCCCTTTCTTTTTTCTTTCTTCCTTTCCTCTTCTCTTTCTCTCGCTTTCTTCTTTCTATCTGTCTTTCTCCTTTCCCCCCTCTCTCTCTCTGTGTTCCTCTCCCTGTACTTTATGAAACGATGTAACCGAGATGACCTCAGCGGTTCCGTTACTTCGTACGATTGGAGAGGCAAAGGTCAGGCGTTGTGGATATGATATATTGGATTGCGAGTGAACTCAGGTTCGAAAAACAACTAACAAAAACAACGAAGAAAGAAAATATGAAAGTAAACAATTACTTATTACTCGGAACATTGCAAAATTAGGCGTCATTTTCTTGTTTGTTGGCTTTGGGAGTTTTAATGTTATTGTTTTTGTGCTTTTATTTATTTATTTGTCTTAAGGTGATCGAAAGAACGGAAGAATGAAAGAATATAAGAATGTTTTGGTAAAGAATTAAGACTAAAGCAATAGAGGAAACGTAATGTTTTACTATTGTCCATCGGAGAATGTTGCTTTGGCCAAGTTAAAAGAAAGCAGGTGCGAGTTCTTACTATCGCATTATACGCATTATCAATGATTTTATTTTCTTTGTGCATGTAATTAAGATACTCTACCTGTCTCAGGTGGGGTGTAAGGTAAGGAGAGGCGAAGGAAGATCGATAGAATCCATACTGGACAACTAACCGAGATTTCATCGGTTCAATACCTGCGCAGGTATGAACACACATATTGTGTGTTCATTCCTAAGATCTTTAGTTCGCCACAATCAACCGTAGCGCAATGGGGATGAGAAACCAAGAATCAACGTCTGTACCAATATCTCTGTGAATGTAATGTTTCTGAGATCTTTCTAGAATATATCAGTCGGGCAAGGAGGCACTAACCTTTGTGACATTGCCGTGGCCCATTTCTCGTTTTATTTAAACTGACTTAAATCGAGTCACCCTTTTTGTTCTACACCATTAGTAAATTATAGAATATCGCTGTTGTTGTTTGTGCTGTCATTGCTTTTCATCTTATGTGTGTGTGAGATTTTAAAAAAAAAAACTATAACTATGGCTAATCAAGGAACCCAACTGATCCATGGTTAACCTGATCGCCAAAGGCACGAGCCCTCCTCAACCGTTGCTCCGCAATCTATAGGTGAATGCTTAGAGTAGGGTCATTCACTCTCACCATTTTGCCACGGTCATCTGTTTATCACAAATTCACTGGGAGGTAGTACTTCCCTCCCCACCCTTACCTTCCTTTCCAAGTGGAACTGAAAAAAGTCGATTAGAGCTTGACCGAAGAGGAAGGTGTCTTTCCTGAATCCTTTCAGCCTCATCCACCGCAGAACCTCTTTCACTACAGCCACTGGACAGGGGAACATCGCCTGCCCTGCCTTGTTAAAAGTGGGTAATGAGATGATCCTCACGATGGATTCAGCCGGTAGCCGGATTCGTCCTACACGCGATAACAGTTGATCGACATAACTCGACATAAGTCGGCAATACTCGGACACTGTAGAAGCGAGTGTAGAACGGCTCCGTCGCTCTGCACACATCTTGGACAGATCCACTTGGCAGTGCTACCGTGCCTGTAGAGTTCACCTCGAACAGCAGTGCTTCTCGGTAACACTGATTGGCTAGAGATTTCTGGAAGCTGTCCTTGGTAGTACCGGGCCCGAAAGTCCTCCGAAAGAGACCAGTTCATTCTCGTCAACGCCGAAATTTTCTCAGAAAACGTCATTACTCACACCCACCACTAGAATTCTATATATGGATTCCACCGACCACATTCTCCGACTGATAGAGGGCATTGGGTGCCTGATGACGTTTCAAATACCAATAATAATAATAATAATAATAATAATAATAATAATGATGATAATAATAAT
Source organism: Octopus bimaculoides (assembly GCF_001194135.2). NCBI lineage: Eukaryota > Metazoa > Mollusca > Cephalopoda > Octopoda > Octopodidae > Octopus > Octopus bimaculoides. The sequence goes on along the minus strand of NC_068995.1, from coordinate 57,546,501 downwards.
AATAACAACTTATATTTGCCACAGGGGCAACAACTGAAACCACACTGAATTACTAGTCAGAAGACAGCAAGAAAGAAACGAGCTACTATTATTACTACTACTACTACTACTACTACTACTACTACTACTACTACTACTACTACTACTACTACTACTACTACTATATTTTATTTCAAAATTTGCCCGAAAACAATATTGCTAATTTTACTGTTGAAAATATTTTTGCTTCTTTTTTTTTGGCGGGGAGACTTTGTTTTTAGTTATTTTTGTTTTAAAGAATGTGTTTTTGTTGTTATTCTTTAATTGTTGTCATTCCTGTGTTTACTCTTGGAGAATTTTTCTTTCTTGCTGTCGAAATTCTTGAGGAAGAAAACATTTATTTACATTTCTATGTTCCTTTTTTTTTTATCTTTGTTGGTGCAATTGTTCTTTATTGTTGTTGTCGTTTTTGGTGATGATGATGATGGTGTTGTTGTTGTTGTTGTTGTTGTTGTTGTTGGTGGTGGTGGTGGTGGTGATGTTATTACTGATATTATTTTCGTTGTTGTAGCTACTACTGTTGCTGCCGCTGCTGTTGTTGCTGCTGCTGCTGCTGCAGCTGTTACATTTTTAGCATGCACACGCGCACGAGCAATCACCCATCTATTTCTAGTGATATGCATTTCACAGAATACTTCAGTGACGTTAAGATAGTGTCACGTGACGCAATGATATGAAAGGTAAAAAGTGAAAAATGTGTTAATAAAAAAAAAAAGATATTAGAAATAAATAAAGCATGAACATTTTATTAATTAATTATTTATTTTGCCCTTGGCATAAAACGATTAATAATAATGATGATGATGATAATAATAATAATAATGAGGATGATGATGATGATAATAATGATAATAATAACAACTAGAAGAAGAACAACAACAACATCAACACCCACAACAAAAGCAGCAGCAGCAGCGATAAGAACAACAACAACAGCAGCAAAAGTGACTTAAACGGCGACAACAGCATTGTACTTGTTCCCCACCACCATTTGACAATCGGCGCTGGTTTGTTTACGTCCTCGTAACTTAGCGCTTCGGTAAAAGCAATTGATAGAATAAGTAATAGGCTTAAAAGAATAAATAAGTCCCGGGATCGATTCGTTCGAGAAAAACCCATCGAAGCGATAGTAGAGGATGGCCACAGTGAAACGATTGAATCTAGAAAAAGTTAAAAGGTATTTCATTTTATTGAACTGCTGCAAAGACGTTAGACATTGCTAAAAGTTGAAAGGGAGATAATTATACAATGCATGGCGTTATGGGCTGGCCACCGCGGTTTGTGACTGGTATACATTTGATTTACGAAGGGAAGGAGGAGAGAGAGGGAGGGAAACAAAGGTCGTTTGAACGCAAGATAGAAAAGATCACAGCTGTTGAGATTAATGGCAACGTGGGAATGTAACATAAAAATATTGTAATGATTTGGAGAAAAATAGAAAGACGAGAGAGAACGAGAAAGAGAGAGCGAGAGAGAGAGAGAGCAGTGGAAATGAGAGAATGAAAGAGATGTAGAGGAAAGTTAGATGGGAAGAGTTAGAGAGAGAGAGGGAGAGAGAGAGAGAGAGAGAGAGAGAGAGAGAG
>NC_068995.1:57543510-57544869 GCF_001194135.2 Octopus bimaculoides | reverse complement strand
AGAGAGAGAGAGAGAGAGAGAGAGAGAGAGAGAGAGAGAGAGAACTGTGTGGGAACAAGAGAACTAGCGATAGGATAGGAAATAGTACCAGATTAAGGATTTAAAGACTTGTTTTCCATATTAATACCTTCATGTATATCATGGGTCCAAGTGGACGCGTGTGTGTGTGTATACGCTAGTGCGAACACGCTATCTTTAAGATAGCATGTTTTACATTGGTTTGATATTATTGTATCATATATTCTTATACTGTACCTACGTAAGTATAGGTATGGCATACATGAGAGAAGAATTCTGGTAAGACGTGCAATATAAATGAAGCTCTGGAAAGCACAAAACAGAACTATAAGATGAAATGCAATTATACTAAAAGAGTGTGCATTTATAAGGCAATGAAAAATTGATATCTAAATACTGCCGATAGACATGCACACAAGCATACTGACACACATCACCTTTTTGTTTCGAAAACTTTATGATCACAACAAATTCCAGTATAATCCGAATCTACGCCATCGGAAGCATATTTTCAGAAAATTTCAATAAAATTAATATCCATGTTTCTGAATGTTATAAGGAAAGAAATTCGTTGGGGCACATATGCGTAGATATGTTTCAGCAAACCCTGGCCGATTATTGTGTGTTACTTCGCATGGGTTACAGGAAGTCAATAGTAAACATATATTGTTTTAAATAATAATAGTATGCCTGAAGAGCCTATGCAGCCACAAGGCGAAACTCGGAGTTGCAAGAGGATGACTCGGACCAATTAAAAATATTAATCTCTACTATGGTATTGAGAACTCCTTTTTGCCGACACTCTCTCTCTAACACACACACATTGTATCTAAGGGAAAAACTAGACGGGATGGTCATCACTAGAATATCATCTTTGATCATAAATCTATTTGGCTGAACGGGTGGTGAGGGGGGAAGGGCGGGGGGAGCTAAACAACATCTACAACAATAACAACGACAAAATTAACAGCATTAACATCAACAACAACCACAAAAGCAACGAAAACAAATACAACAAAATGAGCAAGTATAATCATCATCATCAGCAGCAGCAGCTGTTGGAACAACAACAACAACAACAAACAACAAACAACAGTAGCACTAAAAGCAGCCTCAACAGCAACAGCAGCAGCAGCAGCAGCAGCAGCAACGACAGCAGTCATAATCACGAGGTCCATTACATTTTCAACGGCACGTCTTGCCTGGCTGTGCTATTGTCAACTCGTTGATGGAGGATAAAGCGGACTTAGTAACAGCTGCAAAGCTTCTCACAGCCACTGAAAAAGAAGAAGAAAGAAAGAAAGGAAAAAGCACCACCGCCGCCATTACCATCGTTAATAC
>NC_068995.1:57542181-57542738 GCF_001194135.2 Octopus bimaculoides | reverse complement strand
CTGCCATTTCAACGTCCAAGAAAGGACATCATTTCGGGAATTTAAGAAACCACAAAATTCCTTTAATTTTACTTCTTTTACTTGTTCCACTCATTGGATTGCGCCCATCCTGGAGCACACTACCTTCAACGGTTTAGTCGAACGCAATGGCTTTAGTATAGATTTTTAAATCTAGTACTTACCGGCCACTTTTGTCAAACTGCAAATTTACGGGGATGTAAACAAACCAACACCAGCTGTCAGATGCTGGATGGGACCAAACACAAATACACACACACACGCACACATACATATATATCAAGCAATGATTACAACTAAACGAACTTTAGGTTAGTTAAAATATGTTTGCGACATATTTTAGCTTCTAAAGGCAAATTTACTGCAGTTACCGTCGTGGAAAATACTCTCACATGATAAAAAAAAAGTGTCAGGACATCACAAGAGAGCTTTTTCTCTACAGTAACTGCAGTGAATTTGCCTTTAGAAGTTAAACTGTATTTTAACTAACTAACACTTCATATATATATATATATATATATATATATATATATATATAT
>NC_068995.1:57538193-57542171 GCF_001194135.2 Octopus bimaculoides | reverse complement strand
CTATTGGACTTACCTCTGTTTCTGAAGAAGAGCGTTGCTCGAAACGTTAAACCATCTTTCTTTCCTTCCCTGAGTGTCTGCTAATACTTTATATGTACCACATCCTTCCGTTTTTGTTTTTTTTGTGTGTTTGTTCTTCTTTGGGGGATTTTTATATATATTCATATAATGGGAATTCCATAGTTTCTGTATATGAAATTCACTTACAACGCATCGGTCGGCCCAAAGCTATAGCAAAAGATATTTGCCCAAGGGGCTTCAATTGTTTACACCGACTTTTTTCCTTTTTCTTTCTTCTTTCTTTTTTTGGCCTGCGGGTAATTGAATACCGGCGAATGTATAAATGGGACATGAGAAATTTCGTCAAGACATCATATGGCTGCAAGTAAACGTCATTGACAAGGCCCACAATGTCGAAATGCATTCCATGGATTATAAACTATTTTGACCTCCTTCACCGCGTCGCCACTATGCCAAGTTTGTTCTCTCTCCATGGTCGATGAAGAAGTTTCCATGTTTATTTCTCCTTTGTCCTTTCTGCTAATCATTTCCGTCTTCCATTTCGATTTCTCGCAATATGTCTTAACAACGATTTAACACAATCATGTACAACTTGCGGCCCGCGAGACTTTCTGAATGGCACACCTAACGAAAGATTATTTTGAATTTTGTTTATTGTAGAGTGGTCACCTGATGATGAGTCATGTCCAATGCGTCCCTCTTTTCGAAAAAGATTGCTATGCCTGTTGCAATTCCGCCAAAAGTTCGTGCTTTATTTTGTCGACCCCTAAATCACGGAAGAAGACCTGACCCTGGTGGTATTTGAACCCAAAGAATAACGAGCAAGAAATATTACTGAAAGGCCTTTTGTCCCATGTTCTCCCGGTTGTGCCAATACGCTGCCTAAAGACAATATTATTTCGTTATTAACGACGGAAGCAATATTAGATCAAATTAGCATTCTGTGCATAATATTTAAAGCAGATACACCGTTGAAAGCCTTATTCATCTCGAGAAAGCGTCTCATGTAGACGTGTTGTGTTAAAAAGACAGAAATATATCGTGTTTTGTAACACCATACATCTATACAAGATGCTTTCTCGAGACGAATCAGCAGCTTCAAATCTTTCAGTAGTATATCTGCGTTAAGTATGATATAAAGAATGCTATGTATGGCTAATACTCCTGTCACAAGTTTCTGAAAAGCAGTCGGCTAGTTGTGTTACCAGTGATTTGTTAACCTATATCCATTGTGGCTAAATTTGTCTTGGCATGCAGTGCTGCTTACAACTGCCGACGTTCAACAAAGCAGAAATACGTATTTATCAATACTACAGCTGCTACTTTTAATCTGCTACAGATACGGTTCTATGTTTAACACTCTACGAGATGCTTTCTCGAGACGAATACCACAGTTCAAGGCTTTCAATGCCATACCTGCGTCAAGAATGATATGCAGAATGCTAACGAAGTTATTTAACTTTGAGGGTAAATGAAAGGTGCCATCATCTGCATAGGAACAGATGTTCGAGATATCGTTTTCATAGATTATGTTGAACCCAGGTCAATCCAGACCAGGATGATTTACGATCAAGCTCATTCAAGCCTTGGCCGTCTTCTCATGATTCTAGGCAACAGCTACAATATCGAACACGTATTGGTGAGATATTTTAAGGCGAAAGGGTGTGACTTCAGAAAGGTTTACCTGCTATTTCTAGCAAGTAAAAAGAGCGACAACTTAGAGAGTCTCTTGTGCTGCCATTGCCATTGTTGCTGTTGCTGTTGTTGTTGTTCAGGTCATGTCAGTAGTAGTAGTAGTAGTAGTAGTAGTAGTAGTAGTAGTAGTAGTTTCAGTTGGGCTGAGGCACAGGACACAGATGTTGCTATTAATGCTTGCTGCTGCTGCTGCTGCTCTCAAGTAATTCTGCTCGGTTCTGGCTATGCTTTCACGTGACGTATATGAAGTTGGGATGTGACCCATAAACAGAAAGCATAAGAAGATATAGCTGTATGTGTGCGTATAAGTGTGTGTGCGTGAGTGTGTGCGTGTGTGTATTTAGAGAGAAAGATAGGAAAGAAGGGAGGCAGAGATAGAGAGAGAGGTATGACTATGAAAATATATACGTGCGTGTGAGTGTATGTGTGTTTACACACACACACGCACACACACACACACACATACACACACACACATGTATATATATATATATATATATATATATATATACAGGTGTGTTTGTGTCTGTGTGTCTGTGTCTGTCCGTGGCTTTATGTATCGATTTTTCAGTAACGCAGTTGCTGTTATTACAAGGTTCGTGTGTGTGTGTGTGTGTGTGCGCGCGCACGCTCTAGTGTGTTCAGTTAGCGTCATATCTAATAATATACAGAAATTTCTGGGTCATAATTTCAATAACAAATATTCTCCATTCATTATTTTTGTATTTTCTTCCACTTTGTAGTTTTCACAACACCATTATTGCCACGAGCCAAGGAAAGAGCATGCCTTGACCTGGTCCCTGTGTCTGTGAGAAATAACAGCTAAATCTCCCTCTAATTACTACCTACAGTATATCGGATAACGTTAGGGTTCGAACGTACATCTATCGTCGCTTATCATGGATTCATTCTGGATACGACTTTAAACTGCATCCCGCTGTGAGGCCTTGGTTGGAGAGTATCAGGGTTTTGAGGAGAGTGGAAGCATCGCTTGGCCATTATTGTTCTCAGGGGTAACCTGATCTGGAACAGTAGCACTTGTTACGGTCCAAAAGATTAGTTAATTAACAAATCGGTCAGACAAAATAAGCAACAAGGATATCCAGAGGTGATGCAGTACGATCGTTTCATGCAACTCTGTTTAATTGAATTCAGTTAAATGGAGTTGCATGAAACGATCGTACAGCATCACCTCTGGATATCCTTGTTGCTTATTTTGATTTTAATCACCTTACTTTGAAATTGTATGGATAATACCGTATTAAATTCTGGTGCCTAAACTTAAGTACCATATTCACCTGGATCTAAGTTTTTGCTACACACACACACACACACACACACACACACACACACATATATATATATATATATATACACACACACACATATATATATACATTTATAATATACATGTAAAATATATATATAAGCATGAGTTTATATATATACGTATGTGTGTTTGTGTGTGTATCTGCGTTTGTGCGAGTATGTATGTGTGTGTGTGTGTGTGTGTGTGTGTGTGTGTGTGTGTGTGTGTAAGTGCGTGCTTGTACACACACTCATACACACACACACACACACACACACACGCATACACACAGACACACACACAGAGGCACGGTAAATCTGGATAAGGAATACAGAGTGGATGGTCTTCGATGAAACGCCTTTCATCTTAGATATGTTCAAGGAAGGCCGAGTTGAGGATAAACAATCACAACAACATCGACAATTGCAACAGCTGCAACAATAATGACAACAAAAGCACAACAACAACAACAACAACAATGGAAAATAGTATTTTTTAAAAATGAACATTCACACACATATAGACATCCATCCATATATTTATACATACATACATACATATATATATCTATATGCATACACGTACAAACAACTTTGTTTTACACTGATTTTCTTCATGTTTCTTCAATGTTTTTCTTTATTTAAAAGCAACAAAACTCCCAAGGAGTGTAAGGATTGTTCTATTGAACCGAATGTCTGATTGCAGAAGAAAATACGCCACAAACCGAAAGACAAGGCAAAGAAAATAATAAAACGAAATACATTCTATTATAACTAACACATACATTCTGACACACAACATGCACATACACACACACGTACACATACCTGTGTGTGTATGTATATATATATTATATATATATACACTTGCACATACATGCATATACATATATGTATACGCATATATATATATATATATATATATATATATATATATATATATATATATATATA
>NC_068995.1:57533354-57537224 GCF_001194135.2 Octopus bimaculoides | reverse complement strand
TATATATATATATATATATATATATATATATATATATATATATATATATATGTTTAAACTTATAATACAAATATATATATATGTATATATATAAATCTTTACACACACGTATATATGCATACAAATATGATATACAATTACAATCATGCATATACATGTTTGTATGTGAATGTGTGCATATGTTTGTACATGTGTGTCTATATATATATATGTGTGTGTGTGTGTGTGTGTGTTTGTGCGCACGTGTGTATGTATGTGTGTATGTATATATATATGTATATGTATATATATACATACATACAAACACACACACACATACATATGCATGCTTGCATTGGAATATTTAAATGAGAGTATTTTGATAAGTATGCACATGCATTAAGTTGGTATATATACGTGTGTATGTGCGCACACGCACGTGTGTGTGTGCATACGCATACTTTCAAATGTTAATTTGCCAGTTATAGAAAGAAGAAAAGGTTACGATAGTGTAAGTTACATTATTTTAACTGAATTCTTTCGCTTTTTACTCGATTTTCAAGCCAGCGCGATCTTCAGGCAAAAGATGTTTTATTCAGCAATTGTACAGGTTTTGTATACATTTGGATGATTTCATTCTTTTGCTTATTGCTATCGTTTTCCTTGACTGGTTTCTAATCTATTTTTAAGTTGTTGTCAATGATTGTCACTGTAGTCGTCTTATTTCCAAATTCATTGCTAATTTATGTTCTTCATTAGTCGGGGTCTCTGTTGTTTATTTGTATATCCTAAAGTTGTTTTCTCCAATTTGTTCATCTGTTATATCAGTTCCCGTTGATTAATACTCATTCTATGGCTCTGAATCGATTGTGTAATCACATGATATGCTCAGATGTATTTTGATTCGTACAAGTGTTTATTTCTATACTCCTTTATTCATTGATCGGTTCATCAACCGTCCTCTGTCTACATGTTTATTACATCCTTATTTCTTATGCTTTCGTCCTGTCTACTTCATAATTTGCTATTTTATGCATAAAGATAATCAGTTGTCAGAAAATGTCATCTACCGACGAGACATGATGTTGTAGCTAGGACATTGTATAACGAGATCTGTCGAAAGGATAATCCCGTTGACAAAGTAATAAAAACTCACAATATGGTGGAAGCCATAGCCAATCATAATAAAGAGGAGTACTGGTGGAATGTTCCAGAGAAAACCTCAATAAAATGTAAACACAATAGACCTGATTTGGGGTAGAGAAGAGAAACTATAAGAAACTGTATACAGTTTCTCATGTGGAAATCAGCTGCCCAGCTAAAGACCAGCGAAAAAGAATATACCTACGCTAGACTATTGAAAAATTACAAGTTCAGGTTTATACCTGTAATTATTGGAGCCCTGGGATATGTAATGCACTGCCTAAATACCAAACTTGAGATATTAGGCTTCTCAAAACCAGAAACTGTAAAACCTGTAAAACGTTCCAGAACTTTATCATTTCAGTATATATGAGCGTGTCTAGATATGCATGAGAATACATAAGACAAAATGTACAAATCTGCACATATACATACATCCAAAAATACCCTGTTGATGTTGAAATTCCAGTGAAGGAATCTTGGATCTAGGTTAGAAACCGGCTCTTTCTCTATTGGCAAGATATCTTGAAATAAAACTGAATTATTACATATATACATAGATTGTATTCGTTGGAATTTTGTAACCCTTTCTACTACTTGCAGCGATTTCAGAATGGCTCTGGTCGTTTAAGACAGGGAATTATCTCCCCTTTACTATTAATTCCTTGAAAAAAACATCGACAGTGTACTTCGTTTCTACCAAAGCTATCATTACTCCCGAAACCTGCAGCAACAGAGAAGCCTTAATTTTAGCACTTTGTGGAATTGCACTTTGGTATTGCTGTCTTGAGTTCGTTTTCCGGTGGAATCGGCGTTTCGTTTTTCTTTCTTTTGATTAATATTTAAAAAATATATTAAGTGCTATAATATAAGTTTTCTGTAGGGACTGATTTGACAGCTCATCCAACCTGCCTTTTTCAAAGATCTATGCATCCGTTTCTTGATATATGTGCTTGTGTGTGAGGGAGTGTAGACAGACAGATAGAGAAATATGTAGATAAATATATATATATATTCATCCATATGTGTGTGTGTGTGTGGTGTGTGTGTGTGTGTGTGTGTGTGTGTGTGTGTGTGTGTGTGTGTGTGTGTGTGTGCTACAGAAGTTGGAAATATCAAGGTTGAAATGTGTTGTGTCCAACGACACAGAACTTGTGAGAGAAAAACAGTGGGTGCTACAAATGTATTCGTCTAACTTCGTGACAATGAAGTGGATACGCTTCCACTTTGTTGTAATGATATAGCCCTGGCGGTGATTTCGTGGTGCTAGTTTGATGGTGGAAGGGTTTCATGTTGGTGTTAGTGTTGATAGCGATCTTACTGTTACTGTTGCTTTTGGTTTAGGTTTCAATAAATGGGATCAAAGAGAAACAGCGGAAGCGTAGTACGCTCAGAGCTACGACTTCAGAGAGACGTAGAACACAGTGAATATAAAACATCGTGCTGCTTTTCGTTCAAGTTGCTAAAGGCCACAAAGCGCTGTTGAAACTACCAAAAGGTTTTCATTCTAACATTAGTAGAAAAGAAGAAGCAAAGAGCCAAAAAAAAAAGAAAAAAAAAAAGGAATGACGAAATAAAAGTTGAATTTCAGGAAGATAGTTTGCGATATTAGAATTTATGGAAATTACGAGAGAAGATGAAACAGAATTAATGTCAGATATCAACATGTGGTGAGCCGTCGTAGTAAAAGAGTTAAGCTTCTGGGCGGCTGATTCGACGATATGGTTTCGAGTCTTGATTGGTGTCGATGCATTTCTCTTTTATCACTAAGAGTTAATAACCTGAAATGCGAAGATCACGATGAAGACGGTTTCAATTCCTGACTGTGAAATCTATTTCTCGTACATTTTTCCAAAATGTTTTCGACATGAATTATTGACATACCGTATTTTCCAGCACACCGAATACTGGGGTCAATGTAACACACCGAAACTTTCAGACCAAAGTCTACAGCAGAAAATGATAATAATAATAATAATAATAATAAGTAGGTAAACCGAGATGACTTTGTTGAACCCAAATTTCCATGTGAAATGCAGCAGGATTTGGAAAGATAATGACAATGTTTGAATGTTTACACTACATATTTACACTACATGTTTATACTCCGTCGATTTGTATGTGGAAAATTACGGTAAAAGTTTTCCGCATCTTTTTGCCGATTCCGGTAATATCTATTGGTAGAAACGTCCAACAAAAATACTTTGCAGCATTTAGTTAAACTTCTTGATGTTTTGAGTTCAAATCTCACCAAAGTCCACGTTGCCCTTTTATCCTTCAAAGAACTATAAACGTTATCTTTTATCTTCTTTTACTTGTTTTAGCCAGTGAACTGTGGCCATGCTGGGGTAACCGCATTAAAAGGTTTCATCGGACAAATTAACTCCAGGACTTACACACTTGGTTGTTCATCTCATTTTTTCTTACCATTGTCTTCACAACGTAATACGTGGCGACAGCGTCATACATTAATGAATCTACGAATCAGAATGACTATCGTTCTAGCAATATTTTCAATCTTTCAAATATATTCTGCTTTCACAAGCAATGCTCTACGATTCCTGAACTCATTATTCTTTGGGTGAAAGGTTTTATATAGACAGGTTATTACGATAATGCTAACTATATGCTTACAAAATCCATATAGACACCTAGATATACAAATTCATACATACATACATACATACATACATACATACATATACATATACATATATATATATATATATATATATATATATATATATA
>NC_068995.1:57530897-57533108 GCF_001194135.2 Octopus bimaculoides | reverse complement strand
TATATATATATCTGTTAGTTCAATCCAGATGAGAGAGTGGGTGAAAGTGTTGAGAGGAAAAGAGAGAGAGAGAGAGAGAGAGAGAGAGAGAGAGAGGCAGACAGAGAGAAAGTGATAGATAGACAAACAGACAGACAAATAAGCTGGATAGTCGCAGAAGTGAGTGGACAACGTGAGATATCAGGGTTCTACTTAAGTTTTAATGCTCCATAAAAACATACAGCAGGAATAAAAAGAGGTATAAAACTTGATAGGGTGTCGGTGGAGGTGGGGGCATCATATGCAATGCCATGCATGATAATTCTTCAAATGGTTTTGGATTCAAGGAATAAAAGTGAACTATTATAATGAACAGACAAGATGTGTTCAGGTATAATGGGGGAGGAGGGGAACATTTGGGAGAAATTATCAGTTTTTGTTATTTATTTCATATTTTTGTTTGAATTTTTATTGTTTTTTGTTGTGATTAAAATTATCAATATTATCTTTATTTGTTTATATATATATATATATATATATATATATATATATATATATTGCCAATATAGCCAAACGAGAAAAAGATAGATGAATGTAGATTTATATACAGAGAAAGAAAAATTTCGGAAATAAATAAATAAATAAAATAAGCAAATAAATATAAATGAATAAATAAAAGTCAAAAAATGGTGTTTAGAAGTGTTGACCCCCACCCAACTCCAAAACCTCGAATAAGACAACGTCTGAAGAAAAAGAACAACAAAAGCCGAACCAAGAACTATTCAAAGAACCAGAGGAATGGTCTGTGAGTGTATGTGTGTGTGTGTGTGTGTGTGAGAGAGAGAGAAAGAGAGAGAGAGGAAGAGTGAGGTAACGCGCAAATGTTGTTGTTGTTTTTACCTGTCTCTCTTTGTTGTTGAAATCAACCGGAGCCGGAAGTTGTATTGATCAAAGATGTTTCACACGTGTCCATCCTATTATTATAGTTTTGTACTTTCAATTTTGATTTCTAAACACGTTATATTCTACAGGTAGAACACTAATGGCCTGGAACCTCATAATCTGCCCCAGTTTACAAGTAAGAAAGACAAGTTCCCCACCCACCCTCCAAACTACTTTACCTCACACAGACTAGTAACTTGCACAGAACAGTATTCATAAACTTGTGTCTTTTATACTAATGTACAGGTGATAATTGTATTTTATTTAATTATTTAAGTAAATCTAATCTTTGTTTAATTTTGATTAAGTTGACCAAGCTCATTAACCCGGGAAAAAATCAGTAAACCGGAAAGGCTTAGAAACCGGAAGTTCCCGGAAAGCGATGTTGTACCTGTATTATGTCGTTTTTGTGGGGAAAAAACAAGTTTCATATGATTCATGATACAGTCATACAGTCGGCATACCATTGTACAACAGTCGCATTAGATGCATGGCAATCTTTTGTACATTTAAGAATAAAAACAAAAATGGAGGTCTTATACACTGACATATACGGTACATGTTCTATAGCCATACTGTTTGTGTATTTAAAAATGCTCGTTCCGTCAACGAAACCCATGAATGCATACAGGCATGAGCATTTAAGTTATACAGATTTCGAATTCTCATACTAGATCCAGAACTTGAAGTGAATAGTTGTCAATTAATTTCCATCAACCTGGCCTCATAAGTCGTGTGCAGCCTTCATTTCAACTTATGACAGATACCAGTGTTACAGTACACAAGAAACGACACCTTCGAAATGCAAAAACAGAAAGGAAAAAAGAAGTGAGATCGAGAAAAGATAAAAGAAGAAATAGTAAACAAACAAAAAAGAAAAGAAAAGAAAAGAAAAGACACATACACAACAGGACTTCTTATAGATTGATAACTGCAAGACTTGTTCGTGTGGAGATGACATTAACTCAGTCCTCTCTACGTTAAAGGAAACACAGTTGAACCATTTGGAACAGGGGGGGGGGGGGTGAAAAATGAAAATGAAGTATCAGTTGGATTTGAACACGAAACTGAGAAATATCTAGTTGAGAAGAAAACGCATAACTATCGTGACAAAAGTATTCTTTTCTGCTCTAGGCACAAGGCCCGATATTTTGGAGGAGGAGGGTGCCAGTCGATTGGAGCAACCCCAGTACGTAACTGGTTCTTAATTTATCGACCCCCGAAAGGATGAAAGGCAAAGTCGACCTCGGCGGAATTATCGTGACAACAATATTGCTTTCATAACAATAT
>NC_068995.1:57527015-57530646 GCF_001194135.2 Octopus bimaculoides | reverse complement strand
ATATATATATATATATATATATATATATATATATATATACACTCATGCTTACATGTGTCTATGTATGCATACACACACATATGCATATATGCATGAATAGCATTATGTATAAAGACGGATAGGGATAGATAGATAGATAGACAGATAGATAGATAGGTAAGTAAAAAGCCTAACCGTGAATAGGTTACATATATCACATATATTTACATTTATGCGCCCATCTTGTACCCGTAATTGATTATGGTTGATGAGAGTCTACCTAGGTCTGTATCATATAAATTGAGCAACAGCTGAAATGTCTGACAATTGAAGGTGTTTTTGTGATCCAGGTTAATAACAGACGGGTGATTTAATCCGAGAAATGAGTGGCAGTACCTGTTTAAACGGCAATGGCAAATTTCTTGAAAACAAATAAATGATGCATATGCCGACAAATTTTGTATTCTCATATATATCTCTCTCTATATATATATATGATGTGATAAGAATGTAGATACTACTGAATAGTGAAACAATTCTTATTTGAACAGTGAATCTTGAAGCAGATACAGCTATAAATATGGCGCGTAAATATTGGATTAAAAATTTCTTTAAATAGAAAAGTTTGAAGATATTATTTATAGCTTTATTTGCTTCAAGATTCACTGTTTCAAAATGATTAATATATATATATATATATATATATATATATATATATATATATATATATACCCGTTCATATGCTTATGCGTTCTTCTTGCCTGTGTGAATGTGTATGAGAGTATTTGTTAGTGTGTATGTGTGTGTGTGATTGGATGTGGGTCAATGTATTCCTGAAATGTCGCCCTATTTCTCGCCTGAAAAACTACATTTTCACAATTATGGCGATATATCTGTGTGCATACACACACACACACATACATACACACACATGGATTACAATAATGACAGAAAAGAATGTTCTATGCGAATGGATCTGCTAGCAACTCAAACCAGTCTGAAACCTGGTGGAATAGATTGGCATAAATATAAAAAGTATGGATAACTTCGAGGTTTTTCTCTTTTTTATTCTTGTTTTGTTTTATTTTTATATGTACATGTTTAATGGATTTCTCTCATCTTCAAGAACTCTCTCTCTTTCTCTCTCTCTCTCTATATATATTTCGCTTTCTCTACTGTTTCAGTCCCTTCCACTCCTCTCCCCTTCTCTCTCTTCATAATACAACCGCCTGGTCTCCTCAATTTATTCCGTCATCAACAGGGAGCAGAAAACCTGTTTCGAGGCAATTTCTGTATATTGCATAGGATTCAAAGTTTTCTAAGTGTTTAAGCATAGAATATATAAACATATTGAAGGTGTCCCCAAAGTAACAACCTACTCAGAAAAGTAATAGGAATTGGTAAACTAAAACACTTTATCGAAGATCAAGGAGTAACGTGAAACTGAGAGGAACGCTTTCAGCTTCGATAGAATTTTAATTTTCTCTAATTGAATTTTTATTGTTTCTAATCGAATTCAATTTTTCAATCTTCTCTTTCTCTTATATTTATGTGTATGCCCGCACATACATGCATGCATACTTACGCACACTACCCCATATATATATATATATATATATATATATGCATTCACACATGAACGTGAATATATTGCATATATATATATAGGCGTACCTTCATATATATTGTTTGTGTTAGGTTCTCTTATCAATGTCCAAACAATCTGCGAGCAAATAAAATGCAGCAGTTAAAGATAATAATAATAATAATAATAATAATAATAATAATAATAATAATAATAATAATAATAATCCTTTCTACTGGAAGCACAAGGCCTCAAATTTGCGGGAAAGGATTAAGTCGATCACATCGACCCAGTGTTACACTGGTACTTAATTTATCGATCCCGAAAGGATGAAAGGCAAAGAGGACCTCAGCAGAATTTGAACTCAGAACATGTTAGTCTGCAAATGAAAACCACATTTTGTCCGCTGCCCTACTAGGGTCTCTGATATTGATAAAACCAGAAATTGCTCTTTTTTTTCTTTTCTTTCTTTCTTTCTTTCTCTTTTCTGTTTTTGTTTTTTCTGATCGAATTAATAATAACAGCACGTTACTGGTACTTATTTACAGTCCATTTTAAATAAGAACAAAAGAAAAAAACAATAGCAAAGTCTACAAATATCAAAGTGCGATAACTAAATGGAAAAGGGCAGCTAAATACGAAAATGGCTGTTACACCCCAATTTATCGATGTCTAACTTTGGCACAGAGTCACTATTTTTGTAGGCAATCAACGGATTGGATTATAAACTGGCTGAAACAGCCCCCACACAAATATTTATCCTCTTCTTAACTCCGCCACAACTGGTCCCGTTAGGAAAGGAGGAGGGTGGTAGGCTTAGGGTTGGCTGCCTTCTACAATTAATCTCTACATTGCGACAGTAAACCCCAACTAGGGACCTTCGCCTTGAAAGCATGACTGAGATGATATTTAAGTTCAGAATGTCGATAAACAGGTGTCTTATAACTCTTTAACTCTTATCTTCAACTTGTTTCAGTCAGCTGAACTGCGGCCATGCTGGGGCACCACTTTGAAGGGTTTTAACCGAACAAGTCCAATCCAGTACTTATTTTTAAAAGTCATCTGCTTATTACATCGATCTCTTTTGCTGAATCGCTAATTTTCGGAGCTCAAACGAACCAACATCCATTGTCAACACATACACACACACATACTGATATCTCTCTCTCTCTCTCTCTCTCTCTCTCTATATATATATATATATATATATATATATATATATATCTATCTATCTATCTATCTATCTATCTACCTGTATACATGTATTTATGTATATATACATGTGCGTATATTTTATTAATACTAACAGGGTAGATTAACACTTGTTATTTTCCCTCTCGTTTGTAACATCAAACTCAGCAGCAGAACTCATGAACACGGACGTAATATGTGAAAACAAATCCGATAACAAGCTTTATTCTTGTTGTTATTGTTGTTTGCTGTTTAGCCCCGGGCCGACACAGATCGAGCAAACATATAAGCAAAAGCAATCCAGTCGACACCATACCATCGTTCTTCCACACACAGACGCACTTCAGGCATTGTACAGTTAGAATGTTCCTTCGTTTATGAGACAGTGAGAGAGTATGATCGGATGACGAGTTTGCTGCTACTTCTACCACATCAATCAACCACGTAGAATCACCTTTCGTTAGCTCAGTCACTGAAGCCAATGAAGAGAAGCATTTTTGAACCATTGTGTAATGATTATTGTCTTGAATATATTTCCTTTTCATCGAACAGTTTGGCAGCAGCAGATAGATATTCTCACTTCCGGTCGGAAGTGACTTCAGGTAATAAAGCAACAAAAGAAAATAAGCAGACTCTTCACTCAATCCATCCAGATGCAATCACAGCGTCTCAGGTTTGCGCTTATGGATTACATCTTTTTTTGTTTTTTGCTTTTGCAGTATTATACACACAAAATGCATGTATATATGTACGCATGTCTGTTTATGTGTACAAATATATGTACGAATATATGTATATATGTTCGTATGTGCGTGCGTGTGAGTGCGCGCGCCTGTGTGTGCAGGAATATGTATATATATATATATATATATATAT
>NC_068995.1:57524043-57526945 GCF_001194135.2 Octopus bimaculoides | reverse complement strand
TCTCTCTCTCTCTCTCTCTCTCTCTCTCTCTCTCTCTCTCTCTCTCTCTCTCTCTCTCTTTCAATCGTTTCCTCTCTTGTATTAATCTTAAATATTTTCTTATTTCATGTGGCATGCATGCTTCATGAGGAAAACGTCATACATGCAATACGTACGTACATATGTATGTATGTATGTTTGCACACACACATATATGAATATATAATTATATGCATATATGTGTATGAGAGTGAGTGTATGTGTTCGTAACTAGACAATACTTGACTTCATAAAATCTAAATAGGAAAATTGTATGTAAAATGAGGGAATACACATTTTTAGTTTTCATATGTATGTACAAGTGTCGATGCCTATGTGTGTGTATACACATATATTTATACTTGCACGCTTGTGTCCGTTTGCGCACATGTCTGGATTTGAATTTTACATCAGCATATATATATATATATATATATATATATATATATATATATATACATGCAGTAAACACACACACAAACACATATATCCTTTCTGACATTTGCCTGACCGACATGAACATGGATCACATATAATAAGCTATAATATTACACAATTGTAAAAGCGTCCAACTGCCAGAATCGTTAGCACGCCGGTCAAAATGCTAAGCGGCATTTTGTCCGTCTCTTCTATCTGATTTCCGACGAGGTCGACTTTACCTCTCATCTTTTCGGAGTCAATAAAATAAGTACCAGTTGAATACTGAGGTCGATCGAATTAACGTAACCCATCCCCCACCCCGAAATTACCAAATTTTTAAACCAACATTACGCATTCGTTAATCTATAAATATCTGTGATGTATTTGAACCATGTATTGTTGAATCACTCTACGTCTCTTTCTCTCGCATAATTTGTCGTATATATATTCTTCTGATTGAAGAAATACATTATTTCCTGCAGGAATATTTGTTGAAGAAGTTGATAGATCCATAATGTTTGGCAATATTATAGCAGAAGAAATGTCTATTCATATCTCACATATTCTTATTCCT
This sequence comes from Octopus bimaculoides, assembly GCF_001194135.2. Lineage (NCBI taxonomy): Eukaryota > Metazoa > Mollusca > Cephalopoda > Octopoda > Octopodidae > Octopus > Octopus bimaculoides. The sequence continues at coordinate 57,525,933 of NC_068995.1, read as the reverse complement.
AAATTGCATAACATTCCTTCGTCCGCCGACGTAATAAATGTTTTTTTTTTAAATGGCAGTAATCCATTACATTTTGTTATTTATTTGAAGAATTCTTCAAACGTCACTTTTCATGGAATGGTGAAGGTAGTACCCACGATTGCAAAGTCGCGATTACGATTCCTGGACCGTGTCAGGCGTGCTGCATTCTTGAATAAAACACTTCGTTTCACATTTCTCCAATTCACTCTGCAGTAAATGCGTAACTCTGCAACGGACTGGCGTCCGAACCAGGGGAAGATGCTATGGTCTCGGTCACCTCTATGCCATGCAAACCCGGTGACTGCCCCCTATGAGTCTTAGAACTTGAGGCTGTATTGTCTAGCGTCTGTTGACGACGACGATGGTGATGATGATGACAACTTCCTGCAACTGGAGACGAGGTTTAGCTGAATGTCCATCGGTGTAATTTTATCGTTAATCTTCGTTTCTATCACAGGAAGGGTCAGCGTCCATGCAGGGGTCAACGCTGTCAATAGTTTGATCGAAGAAATCGACCCCGGTGCTTGATTTTAAAGTCTAGTACTTATTCTATCAAACCCGCTTTGCCGAACTGCTAGATGAGGGACATAAACAAAGTAAGACCGTTGCCAAATGGTGGTGGGTGATAAATACAAACACAAAGACGCATACACATGTGACTTTGTGCGTGAGTTTGTGTGAGTGTGTGTGTGTGTGTGTGTGTGTGTGTGTGTGTGTGTGTGTGTGTGTGTGTGTGTGTGTGTGTGTGTGTGTGTGTGTGTGTGTGTGTGTGTGTGTGTGTGTGTTAATGTTTGTTTTTATGTTCAGTTATGATAAAAACAATTTTACATCAATCAGATGGATTACTCTACACGTTTGTAGAGTACAAATTTATTATTGATACGCAAGAATATTACTGACATTTTCATCAAAGTTCCGGCCTGCTAAACCATCGTTGTACAGCCGCCATCGATGGCTTACCTCCCGAAACTTCGATGTCACTATCAATAATATTCATAAGAATAATATGTATATATGTGTCTGTGTGTGTGTGTGTAAACGCACACATGTGTATGTGTTTGTGTACATGTGCAGACACGCATACACACAAACTGTACACGAGTACAGTCATAGCTTGCATAGATCATAGCAATTCCATACTTCTAAATATATTATACATGAATACAATAGCGCTTGAACATCGCAGAAGCACAGACGCATAGGACTGAGGAATGAACGAAAATTCGTCAATTGATATCTTTATTCGCATCATTCTTAGAAATATTCTTGACACAAATACCCAGAAATATCTAGTGCAAAAAATTGGTTTAAATAATTAAAAAAAATGTTGAAATAAAATTAAATAAATAAAACCCTCAAAAAATAATGAGAGCTAATGACAGGGCGAGGAAGTATATATATATGTGTGTGTGTATATATATGTATATATATGTATATATATACATACGTATATATATACATGTTTATATATATATATACATGTATATATATATATGTATATATATATGTATATTTATACATATATATGTCAAGGCAAGGCTTCTTCTTTAATAAACATGCAGTGTTTTGAACCAGTAATCAAGTGTGTGAATCATTATTAATTTATATACATACTTATATATATACATATATATATACACACACACACACAGACATACATATACGTACATCTATACATAACTCCATACATATACATATATTTTTATATATACAGATACATACATACATATATATATATATATATATATATATATATATATATATACACAACTATATATATATACATATACATATATATATATACATATACATATATACATACATACATACATACATATATATATATATATATATATATATATATATATA
>NC_068995.1:57523056-57523924 GCF_001194135.2 Octopus bimaculoides | reverse complement strand
TCTTGACATCATTAGTTAACTTTGTGAAAAATGAATAAATACTAAAAATGCTAATAATAATAATAATAATAATAATAATAATAATAATAATAATAATAATAATAATAATAATGATAATAATAATAATGTTTCTATTTCAGGCAAATGATAAATAACAAGTAGTAGTAGTAGTAGTAGTAGTAGTAGTAGTAGTAGTAGTAGTAGTAGTAGTAGTAGTAGTACCTATTGACAATAAATTCTTCTGTTTTTATATAATATTAATAGTTGTTTTAACAATGATAATAATAATATTGTTTTCTTTCTCCTTTCTCTTAGTCACGTGTATTATTTACAAAATTGCTGTATCTTGAGAAACACTTATTCATTGTAAACTGTCCTTGTAATGTCCTCCTCATCTGGTGTACCATTGGCAAATAAATGATATAACTATAATTATTATTATTATTATTATTATTATTATTATTAACATTATTGCCATAGAGACAAGTGTCGATGGGTGGCAATAACGGTCAGCCATCCGGGGTTGTTTTTAGCAGTCAGGGAACCGCATTATCTCAATCATTTATTAACAACAATACTCATTTCTAATTTGTTTTTTCATAATGATTTCAATGGAAATGGAAATGATTATTAAGGAAAAAAAAACAATAATGTCGTATGAAAAAAAACAATAATGTCGTACGAAAAAAAACAATAATGTCGTATGAAAAAAAAACAATAATCATCAGGGCATTATTGTTGTTTATTCCCAGGTTCACTTCCTGAATGAGCAGACCTAGAGGTTTCTCCAGAATATGACTAATCTGCATATATATATATATATATATATGTGTGTGTGTGTGTGTGTGTGTGTGTGTGTGTGTGTGTG
>NC_068995.1:57518806-57522587 GCF_001194135.2 Octopus bimaculoides | reverse complement strand
ATATATATATATATATATATATATATATATATATATATATATACTTTCATATACACACACATGCACACATTCATACACATTCACATATACACAAACATACATATCCAGAACTAGTGTCCAACATGGGCGTTCAATTAAGATGGTAGACTATGATTCGAAGAAAGAAATTTAGTTGTTATTTCTAGCTGGTCCAGTGACGAGGTAGAGGTTAACCCCATTCTTTGGGTGGAAATATATTTTCTTATTGCAGGATGGCTGTGTCGACAGAAAATTGCATAATAAATGTTTGTCATCTTCATTATCACCATCATCACCATCATCATTATTATTATCATTATTCATCTTAATTGTTAATTATTTAATTTCTTTGTTTATTGATCTTTTTCATTGCAATTACTACTACGACTGCTACCACCAACAATAATAGAAGCAATAGCAACAACAACAACAACACCGTCAGTTAGCCTTCATTGTAGATGCTACGTTATTGCTTCAGCTGTTAGAAATAGCGACCAAATGTCTTTTAAAGTCCGAAATTACGTATCTTGCCGTCATTTGGAGTTGGTTGAGTGAATTATTGAATTGAAAGAACGCATTGGACAACGCAGTTCATGATATACAGAAAAAAAACAGAAAGAAAAAGATACATGATGATCACAGCAGGTCTGGGATTAAACAACAAAAACAGCATGAACCATCGCTATAATTATATGATAGTTACTACCATCACAAAGACCACAACGATCAGCATCAATGTCGTCGTCGTGTTCGTCGTCATCACCATCGTCGTCATCATCATCATCATCATCATCATCGTCATCATCATTATAAAGAAATATATAAGTTTGAATACTTGCAGATTTCTTTTTTTGTTTGTTTGTTTTTGTACCTTTACGTTACAAAGAATGAAAAGCAATTGTTAAAGAAATATATTTTTAAAGTGAAACGTTCAAAGTTAATCCGGTTCTCTGAAGGAATGGTCGTTTTGACATGTGCAGACTCAACTATTGCTATTTTACTACAGTATGTCTTTTACTTTTCTATATATACATATATAGATAAATATATATTCTTATCACTAATTTTCAGAAGCAATTTATATCTTAATTTCAGTTGTTCAAATTACTTAATTCGAAATTTGACAACCATTTTTGCTTTCATGGCGTTCCGTATCGAAACGGATTCACCTCTCCAGTCACTCGTGCCTATTTCTCTTCATAACCGATTCTACGCAAGTCCCCGCCATTTTGTTTTTTTAATTATTCATCTTTGCACTCTATGCTCCTCCTCCCTTCTTATAACAAATAAGTTATTATTGTTGTTATGATTGTTATTATTAATGTTTAGGTTGTTGTTGCTTTGTTTTATACAAGCTGTTCCCAGTCTCACCCAGAGACCTCAAATAACAGCAAGATGGACGTTTTACTAGGAGTGATATTTGTGATTAGCAATGATATACCGTCTGGAAATGAGATCAGATTCTGAAAACTAAGATTCTGTCGAATTTGTAATATATTTCAATTTTGAAAGAATTTTAAGAGAATCGGATGTTTTCAGGTTGACAAATTTTTTTTTTCGTTATCGTCATCATCATCATCATCATCATCATCATCATCATCATCATCATCATCAACAGTACCATCATCATCATCATCATTATCGTCATTATTATTATTATTATTAGTGAAAAAAAATTTGTATAAACTTTATGGGATTCTTCAGTCGTTTTATTCATCCTCGAAAGCACCCATTCTTAGAAAATATTCTGACTTCACTGAACCTACAGTCTTCAAAACACATGAAGATGAATATATTTGCGAGTTACTAGCATCACGCCCCGGAGGAATGAAACAAAATGACAGGAGAATTCCACCAGATTTATACGAGACATTTTGACGAAATCTCTTTACTTTCCCGTTTTTCTTTTTTCTTTTTCTATCATCATTATTTGTTCTTCTTCTTTCCTTTTACTATCGTTTACAATGTATGCTTTCTTTTTTGCATTATTGTGTACTGTGTATACTTTAAATATATATAGATATATATAGATATATTTCTTTTCCGTCAACCCCCCCCCCCCACACACACACACACTTATGTTTGTCTGTATTGTTCCCCACACACACTTATGCCCTGGTGGCAAACAAAAGTAATCGTTATTATTGCTATTACCAGGACCACTCTGCACTCCAGAATTGCTCGCGAGTAAGCCTGAGTGCTAGAAGCACATGAAAGAAGTGAAAAGAGACAAGTGATGAGAAGTTACAGGGGTCAGCGCCCAACCGATTCAGGCAGAGGTTTCTTTACCCGTCTGTGTCATGTAAGTTGCCCTATTTTTGCTTTTTCTATTTGAGATTTTTTGTGTCTTTTTTCTTTTAGATTATATTCCGTTTAAAGCATGCCAGTGTTTTACATATTTATGAGATTATTGAATTTAATAATTATTGCAGCAGCGTAGCGAGGAGGTGAGGATGTACTGCCCGGACGACGTTTTTATGGGTATGTTGTATAAGCGTGCACACGGTTGAGAGATCGGTGTAGGGCGATAAATTCAAGTGTTGCTCCCACGTGTCAGACATTCTAGTTACGTCACTGAATCATTGGACATTACCTGAAAAGCTTTTAGAATACCCTAATAAATTCTTTAACTTATCTTTTCCCCTCCAGTTTTCTTTGTAAGCCCTCGTGATTCGTAATACATCCTGCAACTCGTTTATTGCACATACGGATGTGCCCAGGCAGCAAAATAAATTATTACTATTGTTGGTGTTGTTTTACTGCTGCTATTATTATTATTATTATTATTATTATTCGGTTTTACTTGATATTAACTGCACCCAAATTTCAACCGGCAGCGTTAACAGACAACAAGATTTTGCATCTGAAGATGTTAATAAGTGACGTGCTAAGCAATCGTAAAAACAAAAACCTGATGTCTGTGTGGAAGGAAACGAACCTCTTTATAAAATTTATAATAAAATGGAATGAATAAAACTGCATTTGCACAAGGAGGAATTTACGTAAAATGTGTGAGGCACCCAGAAGTATGAGGATTGCAATTCTCTTGTTCTAATTTCAATATTATTTTATATTTATATTGCATGCTTTCATTATACAACTCCGCCGTACAGCTCCTTATTCGTTGCGTGTGCGCGGAGTATAATTTTGCCTTGTATTTCTTTATTATATAGAAAGTATTGTCCGCGATATGTGTACAATAGATAGTAATGTTATTTAATGTGGGTTCTACATGTAAGTCCTGAGTTTTGGTCATTGGAGGTTTGGTGACAACAAGTCTCCTCAAATATCAGGAATTTTCCTTAAGACTTTTGTGGAACACAGGATCACACTTTTCTACACGCCGACAATGCAGGTCACTATTATTATCGTTGTTGTTATTATTATTATTATTATTATCATTATTATCATTATTATTATTATTATTATTATTAGTAGTAGTAGTAGTAGTAGTAGTAGTGTGGGTGATATCGAATGTGAGGCGACCCATGGGTTAATTAATGTCTGTCCATCTTAAAGCATGCAATGACAGAATTAGCTTTCATCTTTGTGTGCAAAAATTACTTTAATACGTCTGAATGTGTGTCCGGGGGTCTGTGAATGTGCGAATGCGTGAGACGTATGGAGATAGGAAATTTTAATAATGGTAGTGGTAGAGGTAGTGCTTGCCGCGGTAATATATATATGTGTGTGTGTGTGTGTGTGTGTGTGTATATATATATATACATATATATATATACATATATATATATATATATATATA
>NC_068995.1:57506823-57514063 GCF_001194135.2 Octopus bimaculoides | reverse complement strand
TATGTATATATGTACATACATCATGCATATATATATATATATGTGTGTGTGTGTGTGTGTGTGTGTTTATATATATATATATTACCTGAAAAAGAGAAAGAAAAGTGAAAAAAAGTCTTAAGGGCTGCCTCGCAGCGATATTCCGCCATGCATTGATAATAATTTGTAACTATGGTAATAAGTAATGATATTCCTGAAAATGTCAAATTTGAAAAAAAAAATATACATAAATAATTTATGAAACTAAATTAATTAAAAAGAAAGGGACGAAAATGTAGCTTTTGCCAAATAAACTTATATCATATATACTGCGTATGTATGCGTGTGTATATGTGTGTTTACATATGCATATATATATATATATATATATATGTGTGTGTGTGTGTGTGTGTGTGTGTGTGTGTGTGTGTGTGTGTGTGTATACACGTACACTTATAAATATACATACAAACATATATGTGCATAAACATGCATACATAAACATACACACACACACACATATATATATATATTCATGCAGGTACACACACATACATATATATATATATACACACACACACTACTGCATACATAGATACATGCAGACTATTATGCATGTGCGGTACATGCATTTGTGTATACGTCTCTGCTGTGTACAAGTGTGTGTTCACTGGAGACGGAGCGAAAGTACATAGACTGCTGCGGATGAAGAGAGACGGACTAAGAGGGAGGGGGAGAGAGAGCATGTGTGTGTGTGTGTATGTGTGTGTGTGTGAAAGAACAGAATCGGTGAAAGGAAATGACAACAAGTGCATAAAGGCTAACATTGGCACTATTTAAATAACAGGGAAACCACCCATATCGTGCTTGTTTGCTGCTGTCTGTGTGTGCATGTACAGGAGTGAATCTATGTGTGTGTGTGTGTGTGTGTGTGTGTGTGTGTGAGTGCGCGTGTGTGTGTGTGTGTAACATGTATAGGTGTGTTTTCTCTGCATTTCTTCATTAAAGACAATTTAAAATTATGGTCAGCAAGAAGTTCGCTTCCAAACCTCATGGTTCCGTGTTCAGTCCCACTGCACGGCACCTTGTGCAAATGTCTTCTAATATATCTGCGAGCCGACCAAACCGTTGTGAGTGGATTTCGTAGACGGAAACTGAAAGAAGCCCGTCGTATATACGTGTGTGTGTGTGTGTCTTTATATTTGTCTCCCACTATCACTTGACAACTGATGTTAGTTTGTTTAAGTCCCTGTTTAGTGGTTCGGCAAAAGATATTGAATGGCCGCAGTCCAATGGCTGAAGCTAGAGTAAGATAAAAGAGTGTGGGGAGAGCGGACATCAAAAATGGAAACCTTAATATATGGGTGTCCAAAGTTGGAATTTCAGGAGCATATCAAATCAAGGTGTATTGAATTTTAACTGAATTCTGAAATACATGGGAAGGTGTTGTGTTAAATGAATGCAATTTCTTTTTTTTTTTACAAAACAAAAAAGGGGGATGCCTATTAATCGATAAAATACCTAAGTACAAACCATGTATTGGAGCCTATACGATCGAGTGTTACCTCCTGCCAAACATACTATCACCATTACTATTAATATTATTATTATTATTATTATTATTGAGGTCACTTTGTCTTTTATCCATCGGGGTCGATACCATGAAATACTAGGCAAGTACTAGAATTAATGGCATCAATTCCTACCTTCAAAATTGCTGGTCTTGCGCCTAAATTAGAAACCATCTTTAGTGTAATGGTTGCTGTTGTTGTTGTTGTTATTTATGGTTTCAGAAGAACATCAGGTGTTCGCTTTGTTCAAAAAGAATAATGTACATGTTTGAGAAATATGCATATAAATGTTCAATTGCTCTCTGAGATTTTCCCTTAAAAAATATTTGCATCATGCTATTTTCTTAGAAGTGTCTACATAGATAATAATAATAATAATAATAATAATAATAATAATAATAATAATAATAATAATAATAATAATAATAATAATAATAATAATGGTTACAATATAATGATGATGACGATGATGACTTCGACGATGACGACGACGACGGTGATGATGATGATGATGATAATAATAATAATAATAATAATGATGATGATGATGATGATGATGATGATGATGATGATGATGTTAATGACGATGATGATTTGTTTTAAAATGCAAGGCCACAGATTCATGCTTTTCTCCGGGGTATTAGCAACTTAAGCGAAATATATAAATAGATGAAAAAAAGATGACATCAGTGAGGAGTTGGAACTGGTGCAGAATCTCTGCCAGCCGGAGATTTATCTTCCACTAATCGACGGTAGATGCATTAGTATGTAGTTAAGTAGATTGGAAGTTGATCAGAGGTGAGAGTCACAGCTGGACCGCGGCTGCCATTGTAATTCTATTCTTATCTAGGATATATCATATGAACATCACATCGAGTGCCGGAAAATTAAAAGCCAACTTTCACCTCTCGGCGCTGTTTATATGAACACGGATAGTAAAGGTTCACAATTGATCTCCCTTTAATACGTTTTCACAGAATCTCTGCGAATCAACTGCACCGAGATTGAATGGTCGCTGGTTACTCATCCTGTAACTAACGTTGCAAGAATCCCACACACCCAACTGAAAATGTCAGTCAGCCTATAAATGGCCTCTAATCTATCAATGTATCCGATTGCCTACAAGCAACAATGACACCAGCGAACAATGATGGTCACACTGGCTTCTCATAGTAGTTTCCCGTCAATCCTCATTTCAATGACTGGTAGTTATGCTATTGACACCGACTTCACAGCCCGCCCTAGACAGATGGATAGCGAATTCGACGACTTAGGCACGAACTAAAGTTTCTGTCAACTCAGCGCCATTAATAATAATAATAATAATAATAATAATAATAATAATAATAATAATAATAATAATAATAATAATAATGATAATAATAATAATAATAATAATAATGATAACAATGATGATGATGATGATGAGTTATTAAATTGGCACAAGGAATTAAGAATCAGTCCTTAGAAAACATGGTTAACACTTATGAAATTCCTCTTCCTAAAGTCAACCAAGGCGTGACTCGAACTCGGCAATCTGTCTTCCGTAGAGACAGACATACGACCGACCTTCATTTGGTGCATTAGGGCGGTTTACTGGTTGACAGACGCGATGTTGTGACAATCTGATAAAACTGTTATTAATAAGTCAGAAAAATGAATTTGGGAAAAAATGGTTTGTTATTAGCAGTGAGAGAGAACTTTCTAGCCATACGTAGATATATTCAAATACATACATACATACATACATGCAAACACACATACATACATACATACATACATACGTGCATATGTATGCACATATATACATGTTTAAACAGATTTACGTTCAAACATACATACAGACATACAAGTACCAAATTATGTGTGTGCATGTATATAAAATGCAAACACATATATGTATATATATATGAATGCATATATTTATGTGTGCGTATGTATATATGTGTATATATGTATGTGTATACACACACACATACATATTTGTTAAAACCATTACTGTTCACTGGAAGGCAATTACCCACGTCATTTTATTATTATTATTATTATTATTATTATTATTATTATTATTATTATTATTACCATTATTATTATTATTATTATTATTATTATCATTATTATTATTAATAATAATAATAATAATAAAGTTACAACTACTACAATTACAACAGCTATTACGACTACTGCTATTACTAATTCTATCATTACTATAATTAGTGTAGCGGCGGCGGCGATGATTTTTGTTGTTTATCATTATCATTATTATTAATAAAAAAAATGTTTGTTTCCACCCTTTATTGTTGACAGATTTGGTTATCTGTCTGTTAATGTGTGTGTGTGTGTGTGTGTGTGTGTGTGTGTGTGTGTGTGTGTGTGTGTGTGTGTGTGTGTGTGTGTGGTGATAAAAGGAGAAAAAGAAAGAAAAAGGGTCAAGTCAAGAAGGGCGGATCAGGAAAATAGTAAGACTGCGATGTAAACTGCCAATAAAAATTAGTGTGAAAAAAAAGTATATACACATATATACATATGTGCATGTATATATATACATAAACACATACACACATGCGCACACATATTGTGAATAAGTTGTTATGCTTTCATTCGTTTCGTAAGCAGACATTCAAATTCTCAATGTGACTAGATCCTGTAGTTAGGCAACAGAACTTTCTCTACAAGACAAACTCGAGAACATTTCGACAAGTTTCAACGGGTTATTGCCTTCCAATCAAGCGTGTATACTCCTTTTCGCTCGGGTACCTAATGCATGCAAGATAATTTATTCACATTCTATCTGCATGTAAGTGTTGTCTCTGTTTATTATCTATTTTAGACATGTACATACTATTATGTATGTGTGTATGTATATATATATATATATATATATATATATATATATATATATATATATATATATATATATATATATATATATATATACATACTACTATGTGTGTGTGTGTATATATATATCAAAACAAAAGACTGGAAAAATTTGGTATATTTTTCATTTCGTGTTATACGTGTTTCATTAAAAGATAGAAGTCACAAAAGTATACGTGTTAGATCTACATGGATATCTTTGCAACTTTTATCCTGCTATGAAACAGGTGTAACATGGAATTAAAAATATACTGAATTTTTCGAGCATTTTGGTTTGATAAGTAATTCCTCGCAGTTTTCAATGCCATGTATATCTCATGTAAAATAAAACATCTATATAACATCTATATACATACATTTGATTAATGTGAACATGCAAATGGGCTTCACGAGGACAACTTGGATTATGATCCGTTATATACAATATATATATACATACATACACACACACTAGTATATATATATATATATAAATATGTATATATAAGTGTGTGTAGATATGCTTGTGTGTGTGTGTATAATCTCACGCCTCTTCAGAATTACGCTTTGTTTCAATATTTTTCTCACATGATATCGTTTCTTCTTATTGTTTTTTTTTTTAATGGTTTAACCTCTTTCAAGAAACTAAAACCTCCAGGATTTTTTATCCTTTTATTACTCATTTTAAATTTTTAACCAGAATCGAAATAATACTAGCACACAGAAACTGAACTCTATGCCGTCATTATTATTATTATTATTATTATTATTATTATTATTATTATTATTATTATTATTATTATTGTTGTTGTTGTTGTTGTTGTTACTACTACTACTAGTTATCATTGTGATACTATATAAGTGGCACTCACATTCTCACAAACACTAACGCAGGTAGACCAATATGCTTCAATACAAACACATACGCAAACGTATATACAGGTTTCCACATGTATGTGTATATATATAAGTATATATATATATGTATATATATTTATATTGCATCCAATAGTATACATTTCATGTGATGGTGTAAAACTTGTTTCTCTTTATTTTTTGTCTGTTCTTTGTTGTTGTTGTTTCGTTTCATGTTTATATTTATGTTCTCACCAGTCTTTTCATCATAACACACCGTTTACAGCCATGCATACACTCACTCACATACACAATTTATATGCGTATACATATGTATATGCATATATACACGCAAATACACATACGTGTATATGCATCTGCACATACACCTATATATATATATATACATATGTATATGCATATATATACATGTAGGTATACACACATGCACACACATATATATATATATATATATATATATATATATATATATATATATATATATATATATATATATATTCACACATGTATACACACAATTAGAAGCTACCATATTCAGTGTGCCATCACTTATGCTTTCTCAACGTTTATGTTTTTTATGTGTGTTCTGTTTTTTTTTTTTGAAATATTAAAACCAGTTGGGTTTATTTTATTATTATTTTTTTTTTTTTTTCATATATTTCCCCTTTATAATTTCACGTTACTTCTTTATATTTTTATATACCATTCTAGCGTTTGCAGAAATTTGGTCATTTTTTTTTTCCTGTGATCATTCAAAATATTTTTACCTATGATTTACCTTATATTTTTGTACTATTTTTTTCTAATCTTTTTGTTTGTTTGTTTTCTATTTGCATTGATGATTTACATAATTTCAAAACCAACATTTTATTATTATTATTATTATTATTATTATTATTATTATTATTATTATTATTATAATAATTTTTTTTTTGTTTCGTTTTGTTTTCCATATACAATAAAGTTCTTATCCAGTTTATTCATTTGTTAGATGTTGATATTGTTGTTGTTACATATAGATATTAGGTGTAAAAAAACACTTTTGTTTTCGTATATTCTTCATTTTATTGCCTCCAAATTCTCGGCTGCCGTTTATATTATTGAGAAAGAGAAGAGAGATTGTGTCTGAAGAAAGAAAGGGAGAGACAGAAAAGACGGGGAGAAAAGACAAAGGTACTTTGTCTGTCTTGTGTGTGTGTGTGTGTGTGTGCATGAGTATATTCGTATTTGTGGCGACAGAGGTAAAGAGAGGGAGAGTTAGTGAGACAGACACAGATAGAAAATTTTACAATACGCAAAAAAAAAAACCAAAAACGAAAAAACAGTTTATTTAGATCCAGCGAATATGAACCCTGGCAGCGAGTAATGAATCAATTGATTGCATTTGGAACAACGATTGGTTCATTTGAAACAAGGAATGCTTATACAACATGTCTATAATTTATATAGAATTATATATTTGCGTGTGTATGTGTGTTAATGCATATATATATAAGGTATGTATGTATATGTTGTCATGATATTTAAATGCATATATATTACATTTCAGTAAATACTGTAAATGACAATATTTTTGTTGTATGTTTGTTATTTGTCTTTTCTTTTTTCTTTTCATTAACAAATACTGCGTTAATTGTTTCAGTTAATTTTTTTTAGTGTTTTTTTCTTTTTTTAGTGGTCTTTTTTTCTTCTTTTTTTTATTTAAAATCCAGTCCGTTGATTTGCCCCCATACTGAGATCAGTTCGCGAGCGAATAATCTTTTGCCCAAAATGTGACTGCTTTTATTTTCTTATATTTATTTATGTATTATTTTTCATTCTTTTATCATTATTATTCTTATTTTCCATTGAAGAACAATTAAAACTTTATTGGAATCAATGCTCGATTGAGTTAATTAGACTAGCAGGGTGAAATTAGTGTCAAGTAGTGAAGGATACAGAGATGCGACGTGGAG
>NC_068995.1:57503217-57506572 GCF_001194135.2 Octopus bimaculoides | reverse complement strand
ATATATATATTCATAACTTAGTAGATATATATAAATATTTGTATATATTCTACATCTATTCATACATTACCATGTTCTTTTTTTTCGTTTGTTTTCAGAAAGAAACTTCTTGCAGATCATTACAGCCTTGCATAAGAGGGTAAGGAGTATAACTCTTTGTGTATGTATCTATATATACATATATATATATATATATACATATACATACAAGCATGTATATATATACATGCATACAAGTCATTTAAATGAATACCATCAGACATTTTCCAGAAAAGAAAACCCTTTTCTAGATGAAGAAATCTTCCTTCCTAACGTCTTGCATAACTAGAAGGGAGCCGTTGAATTCCGAGACATCTCTCTCTCCCTCCCTCTCTCTCTCTCTCTGACTCTCCCCCTGTGAACATATATACATGCATAAATATATATATATATGCATACACATATTTACATACACATACACACACACATATATACATGCATGCATGCATATATGTGTGTGTGTATGTATGTATGTATATTCATTCGTTCAGAGGTAGATTATATGAGAGGAGAAAATGTTGTGAACAAATTACGCCTTTTAGTTAGTTATTACATTTACGATTGTGAAGCAAGGACTGAAGATTTCAAACCACGATAACACAAATATATATATATATATATATATATATATATATATATATATACACACTACACGGAAGGTTGTTTATTATGTCCGGTTAGAGAGTGACCATTGGTTTCCCACCTATAAAGCACTTAGCTGTATAGGCGACTCGCCAGACTCAAATGGCCGGAGGCACATAACCTCTCTACATAAGTATGTATGTATATTATCGATACATGACGCTGTAGTGGGCGAGCAGACAGGCAGACTCTATGTGAAATCCCTCGTGTTGCTGCCTTCAGTTGCTATCTTCTTCATATTTCTATGATATTGTTGTTTCTCATGATCTTGTGCAACCGTTTTGGGGTTTGGGATGATATATATGTATACATACCCACTTGATACATACATACATACATATATATATATATATATATATATATATATATATATATATATATATATATATATATATATATATGTATGTATATATGTATGTATATATGCATGTATGTATGTCTGTGGGTATGTGGGTATGTATGTATGTATGTATGTATGTCAGAGAATAACAATAGCAATCTCAGAACGACCAACTCGCAGAACTCTACAATTCTCGCGATGTGTGTCATTTGGTTCTTGTTCTTTCTTGTGGCTTTCTTTTCGTTTGAAGAATATTCTTTCTTTTTCTTCTTCTTTTTTGTGTCAATGACCGATTTTTGTCTTTCTCCTCGTTCTCTTCTCCTTCATCCTCTTTACTCTCTCTCTCTCTAAGACTGGCTGTTATGAACGTGCCCATCTTTAATGTTGCTAGCGCCGGAATGCACATGAAGAAAGCAGATACGCTCAACATGATTTAAAAAAGCGTTGTAAATTTTAGAATAAATGCAACCAGTTGAAGAATATTTTGCAAGTAGAAGAACCATTTAAAGCAAGTCTGGTTTTATTTCAAAGAAATCCAACACACTTTCCATGCAAAGAGAAATTCATTATTTAAAATAATAATAATAATAAATCTTTGCAGCCCAGTATTTAAATATTATAGTTTGTTACTATTTTCTTGTTTTTGTTTTTTTTTGTTTTTTTGTGTCATTTTCAGTTATATTTTCTCTCTATTTATGAATAACTAACTCAGATAAACAGAAAATTAAGTTAATAAGAAAAAAAAAATTAATGACTTGTATGAAGACGTGGAATCCGCACATTAATTTTTCCTTTGTACAAATTTCTTTCTTTTCCCCTCCATCCGTTGGATGTGGTTCAGCAGTTTAATATTGTTGTTGTTTTGTTGTTTTTCAATCTTTTCTTTCCTCCATGTATTTTCCTTTCTATTTTATTGTTTTTTTTTAAGGCAGCACAGCGATTTTGTGAAGCTGCAAGCCATCTACTGAAATCCCGAAATGGCAACTAAGGTGATGGTAGGGATTGTGATTGGAATCTCCTCTCCCCAGATAGAATATGGAGCTAAGGCAGGTTCTCCCCATACTGTTTTTGTATTTTATGTATGTTTTGTATTTGTTGTATTTGCAGTGTTAATTACTACTGGCGTATCACGAAGATATATGTATATGTATATATATATGTGGCTTTTTCTTTCTAAAGTTATATAGTATCACTATAACCCATTTAAAATTTGGATGTTGTATGAAAAACCAGCTACCGAGGCATTCACCACAAACCGATGCAATGTTATATATACACGGTTCCTTCCCGATCCTTTATATATTCTTTGCAATGGAGTTAGTAGCACGAGCATTTTTCAGATGTCTTCATTTGAAGGTGTATTTTTTTTGTTTCGTTTTTGTTTTTCTTCGTATAATAATCAGCAATTTGTGGGTTGTTTGGTAGTTAATTAATTAGGTTTAATATTTAAAATTACAAGTCAATTGGTTTGATAATGATAATTTGCTCGTAGTAACTACATGGTTTCTTTTTTTCTTTTTTTTTTTGCAGTAAAACCTACCAATACAGAGTTATTCCGGATATGAGAGCTCTTAGCATGGTTGTTTTTGTTGGTTTTATTTTACATCGAATAGAATGATTTGCAATATATAAATGCTATAAAAATTAAGTCTTTGAAGAACCTAAACTGTTGGCGGAGCAAAGTTCATGGTTAGCTGTTGTTAGTTATCTTGGTCATCGTTAAAGTTGTTTGTATGATCGTTACAATGACAAACGTATTTTTTATAATTTGAATGCTACCCAGACATCCTGTTCGTTTCCTCCATCTTTTCCAAGCAGATGGTTCCAGTTGCACAAAACAGCCGCAGTTGCGTTTTCAAAAGCACAAGCGATGACTTTTTCTGTTTTTGTTCATTGAAATATTCCTAGTACTTTTGAAATAGTGCAGCTACTGCAGTTGACCGTGTTGTTCTTGTAGTCATTTCTTGTTACTCTCCGACTTTTTTCAGAGAGCTAAGTCTTTCTTTCCAATAACGGAGTCAAAATCTCTCCAACCATTTATATCTTGCAAAATGATTCATATGAAACAATTGCAACTTCTACTCAGCCAAGATGACGGCAACATATCTTAAGGACAAAAGTGGTGTTGATGATTTTACTGTTACTATCATTAAACATTATTATTCTCATTATTATTACTACTATCAATATTATTATTATTATTATTATTATTATTATTATTACTATTAATATTGTTATTATTGATATTGATATTTGTTGTTCCTACGAACAAGTCTGTCTTTTATTTAATTCTTCTTTGCTTTGCATACTTTAAATATAAATACGCTTATATAT
>NC_068995.1:57501343-57503045 GCF_001194135.2 Octopus bimaculoides | reverse complement strand
TATATATACATATATATATATATATATATATATATAATTATTTTTTCTTCTCATTAATAGATCGTATAAATAAACTATTGCATAAAGAATGGCGATCAGATGATACATTTACATCACATAAATGTGAACTGTTTTTGTACCACATGTGACCATGTAGCATATATAACAGAATCTACATATTTAGTTAGAAATGTATGTTTACATGCTAGAACATATATATATATATATATATATATATATATATAAACAAGAGGGGAAACTTTTTTCTGAATAGCTGCAACTTGTATTAAATACAAACTGCATCATTCATTTCATTTGAAACGAATTCTTTTTGTTTCAATCTTTCCAATAAAAAAATCTATCTCTAGCTTTTGTTTATTTCTTCATCATCTTCTTGTAGTTCTTGTTTTCACTTGTTTGTCTTTTTTTCTGTTTTTTAAACATTTGTTTTTTTATTATTATTTTTTTTGTTTCAAATTTTAAAATCTTGTATTCTTCGTCTGTCTTTTAGATAATAACTGGTCTTCAAAGAAATGAAGGAAGTGGAGTGGGGGGAGCTGGGAAATTTTTAGTTTATCAAAATAACAAAATGGTAAAATGAGAAACCGAATGTGATGTACTGATTGGTCAAACTGGCAATGCTATGTATAACTTTGTATGTGTATATATACTTACATATATATATATATACACACACACATACACATATACACACACACACATATATATATAAACATATATATATATGTGTGTGTGTGTGTGTATATATATATATATGCATGTATATATGATGCATGTGTGTGTATATATGTGTATATATATATATATATATATATGTATATTTATATAAAGAAGAGTAAGACTGGCGTCGCTGGTGTTGCTCAGCTTTTAGTGCAGGTTGAGCCACTTTCTCTTTGACTGTTGCCGTTATCATCTCGCCATTTATCCACCGAACGTCGTCGTGCATTCATGAAGAAATTTGCCACAGTGCTGACTTCCAGACCCAGCTGTTGTGCAATAGTTGCTTGCATTTCTTTTGACGGACGTTTGGTTTCTTTGAATATTGCATGTAAGGTGCGTCTTTGAATATCGGTGAATACCAGTCTTGGTTTTTTAGGTGGCCTGTTCTCTTCTGGGGGACTTTGTTGGTCTTGCTCTTTCCGTTTGCATGCTAGAAATTGGTAAAGAAGAAAAAAAGAAACAAAAGAATAATTAGAAGTCTTCGGGTAACACGAATGATAATAATAATAATAATAACAATAGTAATAACAATAATAATAATAATAATAATAATAATAATAATAATAATAATAATAATAATATAAATAAAGACTGCAGTACATTGTAACAATTAATGAATGATTAAAAGAGTAAATGCAAATTAGAACATGGCATGTCAATATACATACATATTACATATGTATGCCTGGGCGTATATGTGTGTGTATGTGTGTATAGTTGGGAGTGCAAACGGGGGAAGATGGACTCATATTTGTTTATTCGTTTGAAGTTGCTAATCCCTCCGTCGCTACTAGCAGATTGTAGAGACGGAGTAAATTATCAGCTTCAGACATATATATCTATATCTTCATATATACATACATACATACATACATGTGTATGTATATATAAATATACATATATATATACATACATATATATATATATATATACATACATATATATATATATATATATATAT
>NC_068995.1:57498200-57499392 GCF_001194135.2 Octopus bimaculoides | reverse complement strand
GAGAGAGAGAGAGAGAGAGAGAGAGAGAGAGAGAGAGAGAGAGAGGGAGAGCTAGCATCATGGAATATGCAAAGATTATGAATCTGATACGACCATTTGTTCTTTTGGTATCTATTTCTGATAATATAGTTTACATACACACAAACACACACGCACTCATACATAATTATGTATATGTAATTATATATATGTGTATGTGTATAAAGTCTCGATAAATGACAGAAGCAAGAGAATAAGAAAATAAACATAAATAATTATATACACCATACATACACATATGCATATAGGCTTTATATATATATATATATATATATATATATATATATACATTAAATAATATACATATAGATTATATATATATATATACATTATATAATATATATAAATAGACACACACACATACATATACACACATATATATATACATATATTTAACACAATAAGGACTGAACGAACACGTCAGTGCTGGTCAAATTGTGTCTGGAAGAGCTAAATGAAGTATGACAGTTATTTGTACCATCAATACCGCTCTGTGTTTATTCACAATCATTTCCAAATGTTCATGGGAGAAACCGGAGAAATTATAAGATGGAATGAAAACAAAAAATGGCGTTTGTTCTTAATTCAAGAAGAATTAAATGCAAAAGGAAATGGCAGTGTCATCAAAGACATCGACTCAAATGACAATGTTTTGTCGAAATATGTATGAAAGAAATAAAAAACGAAAAGAAGGCTACTTATAAATCAGAGTTTACGTTTACTTGTATACACAAACACAAACATCTTTTTGTATTTTCATTTATTTTGTTTATTGATTATTTTTTTTCTTTGTGTGTGTGAGTGTGTCTCTATGTGTGTTTCGATAACACCAAATGTGCTGTGAGCTATGCTCTTATATAAATTAACCCTGAAAATGGAAACGAGTGGCTTTGATAAGGAACAACATCACGGTAGATGACAACATCCTCACTGATTAACTTGAGTCATTATAGAATAATTGACTGTTCAGAGTCGGGGGGGGGGTGTATGTATGCATGTGTAAGCATATGTGTGTATGTGTGTATATATACACACACATTTGTATGTATGCATAGATACACATTTGTATACACAGACATAAACATATGTGTGTATACTTATATAATTACATATGCATACACCAATATATATGTGTATATATATATATATATAT
>NC_068995.1:57490414-57493669 GCF_001194135.2 Octopus bimaculoides | reverse complement strand
ACACACACACACACACACACACACACACACACACACACACACACACACACACACACACACACACACGAAATACACTCGGACACATTCATACACCAATGCTCATATACTTGTCAATTCACTCATACATACATTCACGTGTGTATATATGCGTATATGTGTATGTGATTGTACAATTATATACACACACACACACACACATATATATATATATATATATATATATACATACACACACACACACACATATATATATATATACATTAATATATGTATATATATATAATTGAATCTAATTCACAACCACTTTCATATTCACACTTCATACGTAAGTGTGTATTTACACACATACACACGCACACGCACACGCGCGCACATATACACACATACACACATCCAACACTCAAAAACACACAAACTCACGATGGAAGGTATTCTGTGGAATTTGTTTGAGGCTTATTCTGTGGTCAAATTTTGGTGAAAACATTAGCAAGAGACAAACTAAAAGTTAAGAATAGTCTAACAGCTGGGACTTAAACAAGGAAACAAGTTGAAGACTGGAAAACCTTAAGGGTGGGAAGGAATCGTGCTTCAATTGCAAACCACTATGGTGTTCCTACAAGGGAAGAACGGGGAAGTCCCGTCTCTCTCTCTCTCTCTCTCTCTCTCTGATTGTCTCCTTCTCCCTCACTCTCTTTCTCTTTTCATCTTTGTCTTTTCTTTCTTCGTAAAGATTTGAAGCGTTTAGGAGATTTATTGGTTGTTGAACCGTTTTATATTGTTAAGTAGTTCTCACAATTGATTAAATTCTCACCACCGGGTTTTCGGCTCTTTGGTAAAGAAATCAACGAAAGAAAAGTCAGTCACATTTGCCCGAACGTTAAACGGCATCAAAACTCTCTCAGCATGTACCGCCATTTCATAATTCGTTCCTCGCAAGTGTATGGCTGCGCTGTCATTGCGAAGGAAAATGGTTTTTAATTCGATCTATGTGTGTTGGGGTGGATTGGGTTAATTGCAGATGGAAATGGGAAACTGACATATTGTAAATTACGTAGAGAAAGCCTCCTGTTCTCCTTGTTGAGTCCTATCCACCAAAGACATCCCCCTTAGCATCGGTGAATTTTGTCTTAATTCTATTGTGTGTACATATGCCTTGTACCAAACGCTCGTTGTTTCGAAATCGGAAATGCCAGAGAGTAAATATATTAACAAAGGCCAGCAATATTTTATCCTGGACATCACTGAAATTCTTCTGATTACACACACGAATATAGGCACGAATGCACATACATAACATACGTCGCTAAGGCATTTAGAAACGTAAACTGAAACAGGCCGAAAAATTGTCCTCGCGACCACCAATGCCAAAACCGTGGCTATTCTCAGCGAGAATCCTTTACATGCAACCGAACAACAACAGATAAAAACATTTGAAAACTAATAAATAATACGAGTAGCAAAATTACAATCACCTCTAATTGTTCCTTAAACACTAAGATCAAGAATTTCAGAGATCAGAAAATGAAAACCAAATTCAATGGGTGAGAGATATGGGGGTGGGGGTGGAGGTGGGGGTGGAGGAAATACTTTCTCATTTATCTCAATATACATACGCGTGTGTGTGCATATAATATATATATATATATGTATATACATACACACACACACATATTTATGTATATGTATGTATGTACATGTGTGTGTATATGTATATGTATATATATGTGTGTGTGTGTATACATACATATATATATATATATATATATATATATATATATATATATATATATATATATATATATATATATATATATATATATATATATATATATATATATATATATATATACATATACATATGTACACATACATATATATATATATAAATATTAGCATACATCTATAAATATGTATATAAAATACAGATATGTACATATAAACAAATATTTATGTATATATATGTGCATATATATATGTATATGTATGTATTATATATATCTATATGTATGTACACATGCATACATATTCATATATATACATATATGCATGCATACATATTAATATGTATGCATATAAACTCACACGTGTATGTGTATATTTATACACATGTGTGTGTATGTGAGTGAGTGCCTGTACTTTTAATACTACATAGTTACTGTGCGTATGTTTCTTTGAGATGAATTGATGGTCCTATACAAGTTATTACAAGTAGGAAGTAAAAAAAACGAAAAAGCCCAAAATAACAACATGCAATATGAATTGTTAAATATTAGGAGTTTGCTACTAAGAAGTTGGTTTTCATTTTCCCTGTTGGACACAGCGACTAGCTATCGATTTAGCATTTAATGATCTATTGTAAGATTGTGTGTGTGTATGTGTGTGTGTGTGTGTGTGTTAGAATGTTGAAAACGTATTTATTTAGGGAACTAATTATAATTAACTGAAATCAAGTAACTTATTAAACCTAGAATGGTGATACCTAAATAATTAAATCTGTTACTATGATCTATGAGAAAACTTAGAGAGTAATTATGAATGTATACCTGTGCATACATATGTATATATATGCATTTTTATGTATTTACATTTGTACATATGTATACACACACACACACATATATATATACATACATATACATAGATATATAGATTTTTATGCGTGTGTTAGTGTATATCTATCTATATATACGCATATATATATGCATATATATATATAATATACATATGTGTATGTGTATATATATATATATATATGTATGTATGTATGCATATTTAAATATATATGTGTGCGTATGTGTGTTTTACAGTATTACGATTACCTATATTGCCTATATGTTTAACGGAATGTCATTTCGGCAGGAAATTCTGTAGGCTGTTTCGAGTTGATTTATTTGTTGGTCTGAGAATAAGGTTATGGTATAGGAAAATAAGGAGCGCGGTAACAGAAGAACATTATTTGGTCGGAATGGAACATCAAGCAGATTTCTTTAGAAACAATCAAAGCGTGTAAATTTTGGACTGACTTCTCGAAAGCACACTTTCCTACCTTTGCCAAAAACATCCAACGGTAATCTTTTGATGTCACCAATAAATCATCAAAGCTCGCTGAATTCAATCTCACTCAGACCTGAGAGTCGGAAATTAGTGAATAAATACTCTGTGATTAGTAAAATAGACTTTTTTTTTTTTGCAATTATTTTTTTTTTGTTATTTTTTTTGAGATATACTCACTATATATATATGTGTGTGTGTGTG
>NC_068995.1:57487981-57489488 GCF_001194135.2 Octopus bimaculoides | reverse complement strand
TATATATATACATGAATACATATTTATATAAATATATATATATATGTACATATGTATTTATATATATATATATAATTATATATGTAGGTATATATATATATATAAATATATGTTATATATATATATATATATATATATATATATGTGTGTGTGTGTGTGTGTGTGTGTGCGTGGTATGCTCTTGAATTCTGAAGTTGCATCTGCTTTATCTGCTGCATTCCAAGATTGTAATATTCTAAACAATAATGATGAGATGATGGTGATGATGATGTTCATTATGACGATAATCTTTTGAATGATAAAAATTCTTTTCAAAGTATTCTACAAACACTCACAGACTCACACCCTCACATACACAAAAAAAATTTCCATAATTCTAGTAAAAATCTCGACCATGAATTTTTTCAGTGTTTTCACTACTCCATTGACAATCAAAATGCTAATGAAATGGAATGGTCACTGTAGAAAAATTTTAGCCTAATATAAATTTTGTTGCACATGTTTTCTTTTTTCGTCTCATTTGTCTTGTTCCATTTTTATCCCTCACAAGAACACTGAATGCTAACAATTACTTGGAATATACAGCAAACAAGCAAATATTTGTATTCTGTCGAATGTTCTCTTAAAGAAATCAATCACAGGACTGTGCAAAAAAAAAAAGAGAAACTTTAAGGCAGTGGTTTTCAAAGAATCGGACTTTTTGTATTGGATTTCAGGAAGGAGCAACGAAGAATATGTTAGAATTGGAGACTTCTGAAAAAGTGTAACCATTGGAAATCGCAGACCACAGCAAAAGAAAAGGAAAAAAAAAAGTGGAGCAATGAGAGAAATAATATATATGCGACGAAATGATCTGGAAATGCTAATCAGAGACCATGCATTTCAAATGAAAGTGCTAAAAGAGACAAAAAAACTGATAATGCTGCAGAAGAAAAAAAAAGTCTACTGTCTGGAAATTTAAGCAGCAGATGGGAAAACTGAACTTAAATGATGAGCCTTTTTCTCTTTTTTTTTTCCTTTTTCATTAATTTTCTTCTCTATTATTATGAGGCACGAAGAATTGGTCATGGAGAAATGAAGTGAATCGAAACGTTAAATAAAATGATAAAAAGGAACCAGAGTAAGATTAAAAAAACAAAAAACAAAAAAATTTTAAGTGAAAACAAAAGAGATAACAAAAGAATAACAAACAACAAAACAGATTTTGAATAAATAGTTCTAAGAGACTAAAGAATTCCAGACCCAACTAACTGTAATCAGCACTGAACCATATAAGGAAAAAGAATCACTCACTATGAAAACTCAATTTGCATACCATATATACATAAATTGTTCAAAACAAACCACATAAACAACAAAACAAATAAAAGAATAGAGAGAGAGAGTAATAAAGAAATAAAATGATGATAATAATAATAATAATAATAATAATAATAATAATAATAATAACAATAATGTTAAACACGATGCAAATCTTCATAAGATGAAGTATAATTTTTGACACATG
>NC_068995.1:57483434-57486339 GCF_001194135.2 Octopus bimaculoides | reverse complement strand
ACACACACACACACACACACACACACACACACACACACACACACACATATATATATATATATATATATATATATATATATATATATATATATGTATGTATGTATGTATGTATGTATGTCTCTGTGTGTGTTTGTGTATGTGTAAGTTTGTGTGCCTGTGTTTGTCTGCCCATCTTTGAAACATTTTAAATGTGAAGAATTAGCTTATTTCTAGTAGTTGAAATGATTGCCTAAAGCTTTCTCGTTGTTTCCATATGTTGGTGTGTATTATGTGTGTGTGTGTGTGATATGTGGATGTGCAATGCATGCAAGCACCAAGCTTATAGAGCACAAGGTCAATAATCAGTCGAGCCATTTTCACTTGCCCTTACTCCTCCATAGACCATGTGGTACACACTCCTCCTCAACACATCATGGTGGGGGGGGGGGGTCGAAAGGAGAGGAAGGGTAGCTATCTTCTGTGGTCTCACCCAATGACTGAGACGAACAGGACATATTTGGTCAACAGGTATACATGTGAACAATTAACTGCTCAAACGACTCTGGCTAATTAAAACAAGGTGTTTTTTCTAGCTTCAGGACAACTCTGTAAGATTTTTAGCCCAAGGACTTACTTGGCCAGGTCCCCATTTCTCATGGCCTGTGATTGAGCAAGATCACAGCATCCCTCTAAACTGAAAGCCAATCTGTTGCAGTGTCCAAGGCCAGCAGTTTTGATGGGAGAAGCAAGTTGATTACATTGACCCCTGTACCTGGCTGGTACTTTATTTTATCAACTCCTGAAGGAATGAAAGCAAGGTTGACCTCAGCAGAATTTGAACTCAGAACATCAAGACACAGAAGAAACGCCACGAAGCATTTTGTCCAATGGGACAATGATGCTTCCAGGCACATGACAGCCACTTCAGACATTTGACATTTCTCTCTTTCAAATGACTATTTCATCTGGCAACAAAAATGTCTTTTAAAAAATGCACTTAACCTAGAAATGTAAATTACAGTTAAATGGAGAACTTGTGACTGGAATTAATAGATGTTATAGCACCTGTTAACGTGACTGGCACAGGTGGGTTCAGCCACCCAGTCTTTGATGATGTTATTATTGTCACAGTTAAAGAAAAGCCATCAGTAAATAAACAGGGGCTGCATTTAGCAATCATAGACATTTAGGTTATGTGAATGGTGGAATGGAATTTAATTAACTTAATTAGATATTGTAGTAAAAAAACAGATTCTCCAAGCTGAATCAATTAGCAGATGACCTAGGGGTAAACCTGGAATGAGATGGTTGGACAAGACCCATAATCTTAGCTGGTGATGCTTGGAAACCAAGGACCCTAAGAATTAGTGGTTGGAATAAATGGATAGATGGAACTAACTAACTTGTAAATAAGGATTCAGAAACCATTTCTTTAGGTATTTGCTGGAAGATTTTTTAAAAGCCCAAATGCTTACTTAACCAAAGAATGTGTAGGTAAATATAAATTTGGGGGCTAAAATTTCAGAATGCCCTTTTTTTTTCTCCTTTTTCTTTTTCTTCATGTAAACATCTTCATATACCAGAGAAAGAATAGAGAATCTACCAAAGCAAAAGCAACACTGAGATCAAATAAGGGTTAATATATCCTTTAGAAAAACGACTGTGAAGTTAATGAAGCTGAAAATATTAAAATTGCTCTTGCTAAATGGGGAACTGAGTGGAATAATTGTAAACAGATGATGAATGTCGAAGCACTTTCCAAACGATGAAGTTCCAATTGAGAATCAAGATAAGCTAGCCAGAGGGAATTACAGAATATCCGCAACTCTAAAAACATGTTCCGTTGAAACAAAATGGTGGAGCAATGAGCGAACAGACTGCAACTTTGAGATGTGGAGTTGAAACAAAATGTTGGACAGATGTTGGTAATCTTACCACTGAAACAGAATGGCAATTATTTATGTGATCCACCACTAAACAGAATAAAAAAGGAAATACAAAACAAAAAACTTCCATTGGAGAATGATGGCGGACACATTGCAACTGATTTCATAAATGAAAGAAATATTGAAAAATTTAAAAATTTAAAAATGCAAAAGTAAGAATTTAAAAAATGGGTAAAGAAGGTCGGGGTTTATTGAAAAGTTCACATGACTTGCAACCACTGGTTACTTCACAACAAAGATATTTCACCACATTGTTGCACTAAACTATATTCACCAACACAAGAAGCACACAGAAGAAAAATAACAATAATCATTATTCCATTTTGTTTACCTTGTTTTATATACTTTTCAATATTGATTGTAGTTTAGAAATAATAGCGAGATAATCCATTAACCGATTAAGTTGATCCAATTTGCACTTCACTGATTTTATTTCTTTTTCAAATTTCTTTTTTAATTTTTTTTTGTTTGTTTTATACAAGAATTCATGTGGAAAGTGTTAAGTCATTTCGTTAGATATCGAAAGCAGAAAGAAGGCAAGACACTGCATGAAATGCTGTTACAAATCTCGTCCTGCCCTTTGTCTTGCTTTATATATGTACATCTCCACTACTATAAATGGGTTACAACGAATTAAATTCATCCTAAGATAATATATATGTATAAAAGACCCGGCAAGCCAAGTAAGATCGTTGCCAGTGCCCCTGGACTGGTTCTTGTGCGGGTGGCACATGAGATGCACCATTTTGAGCGTGGCCGTTGCCAGTACCGCCTGACTGGCTCCTGTAGGATTTTCGAGCGAGATCGTTGCCAGTGCCCCTGGACTGGCTTGTGCGGGTGGCACATAAAAGACACCATTTCGAGCGTGGCCGTTTTCGTGCGGGTGACACGTAAAAGCACCCACTACACTCTCTGAGTGGTTGGCGTTAGGAAGGGCATCCAGCTGTAGAAACTCTGCCAAATCAGACTGGAGCCTGGTG
>NC_068995.1:57479945-57482571 GCF_001194135.2 Octopus bimaculoides | reverse complement strand
TGTATTGTGAAATAGAGAGAAGGAGATTAGATAGACAGATAGACAAATATACAAATGCAGATGGTCATGCATTTGCACACACACGCACGCGCGCACACCCCCACACACACGCGCACACACATAGCAGTCTGCTTCAGAGACATCCACTCTTCTCGTTGGAATATGGACTTAATCAAGCCTTTTACATGGAAAGTGGTTTTCATTAAGATACAGTTGAAAACCTTCACTAACTGTTATGAAATCAATTAACAGCAATGAATAACCTGATGATGAGGGGGAGGTTAACGAGATGGAGGGGGAGATGGAGGGGGGAGCAGAGCAGAAGGAACAAGAAAAGCAGAAAGAGGTGGAACAAGATCATGATGATGATGATGATGATGATGTTGGTGGGGGCGGTGGTAATAGTAGTGGTGGTGATAATGATGGCAATAAATCTGCCTTTGTTGCTGCTGCTGCTGATAAGTGCAGTTTTGAGTACATCTGTATGCATGCTTGCATCAGGGCTGCACGTGTGTGTTTGCATGTTTCCATGTACGTAAAAGACAATAAAGTGGAGCAGATTTTTTTATACGAAATTGAAGCAATCCACACTGCTCTGGTCCCATGTTTTGTAGAAGGAAAATTAAGGTGAAATGGCCTGTCGATAGCAACATCAGGGACTGAAATAAGACGGACTAACATTTTAGTGATACATCAGTTGATCGATCAATCAGTTATCTATCAATCAATCAATTATCCATCAATCATGCTGATATGGAGAAACTGAGTTAGAAATTAATTATTTCAGTACAAAGAATCTGGAAGAAGCAGAGGCAGTATTTTATGCAGCGATTCCTCCTCATCATCATTTTAACGACCATTCCCCCATGCTTGCATGAGTTAGATGGAGCATAATGAGATAAATTTTCTATGGCCAGATGCCCTTCCTGTCACCAAGGTAATATTTATTCATGGCCAGACATGTTTTTGCAGAATATTGGAAATGAATGGCAACCACTTGTATAACAGTGGCACTCATTTACAACTATCAGGAAATATCAAGACAAGGAAATACAAACATACACACCCTCATGCATACACACATGCGTGCACACCCCTCCACACACACACATACACATGATGGATCCACCCACTGCCAGAACACATGACAACGACCCATAGACTGTGGTCAAATGGCATCCAAGAAATTGACTTTATCAGATTTATCAAAACATGCCTACAAACACACACACACACACACTTTTATATGTACATGTACACATCCACACCAGCATACATGCATTTATTGACAATGCTCACTGACATGTCTCCTCCTCCTCCTCCTCCACTAAACATACACAATAACACACACACACACACACACACACATGCATAAAGACGCACACACACACACACAGAACACCTCATCACTTAACAAAAATGACATGTGACTTTGAATTGAATAATCAGCGGGAAGGGTGGGGTGCTGGAAGAGGGAGGGGACAAATTGGGGGAGGGGGGAGTGGAGGGGGAGGCAGGGAGCTGATGCAAGGTGAGGGGTGGTAACAGCAGTGTTTAGCTGAAGTAGTGTTGTAAGTACTCTAGTGAGTACTCTAGTGTGAAGTACTGTGGTTAATATTTGAGGTATTGAGGTGAGTACGCGCTAAAGAGGAGGAGTATCAGGGGAATGGGATTCATCACTCAAGATGCCTCTGGTGGGATGCAATGCTGACCCCTCCACCACCACCATCGTTATCACTACCATCACCCCTCCCTCCCCCGTCACCACCATCATCACATCAACACCATCACCACTGAAAGAATGAAAGCAAAGATGATGTTGACCAAGAAGATGAGCAGGAGGAGGAGAGGAGAGAGGGAGAGGAAGAGAGAAAGAGAAACTCAAAAGCAGAGATGGGAGAGAGGAAGAAATAGAAGTACAGAGAGGTTAGAGAAAGGGGGAGAGAGAGAAAGAAAGAAAGAGAGAGAGAAAGAAAGAAAGAGAGAGAGAGAGAGAGACTGACAGAAAGTAAGATAGAAAAAGGCACAGAGGATAGTATAGAGAGAAAGAGAGAGAAAGAAGTAATAGCAACAGGGCAAAGAAAGAAAGAAAGAAAGAAGGAAGTAATAGCAACAGGGCAAAGAAAGAAAGAAAGAAAGAAAGAAAGAAAGAAAGAAAGAAAGAAAGAAAGAAAGAAAGAAAGAAAGAAAGGGGGGAAGAACGAAAAACAGAAAACTATGACTGAGATTAAAGAATTAAATAAGAGGCGTGTGTTCATGTGTATGAATGGGGACTATGTTGCGTGTGTGTGTGTGTGTGTACAAGAGAGATAACTAAGGTAAGCTATCTTGTTAGGATGATTGGCAGTTAATTGCTAATTAAATGCTCTAATTATCTTTGCAATGCTGACAACTGCTATTTGCTGCAAATCATGCCTTCTCAACAAAGTTGTTGGGGGAGAGAGAGAGAGAGAGAGAGACAGAGAGAGACAGAGAGAGACAGAGGGAGAGAGAGAGAGAGAGGTGTGATTTTTGATAAGAATGGTAAAGGATGGGGAAAAGGAAGAGGTAAGGGGTTAGATCTAAGAGAAAGAAAGTAAGAAAGAGAAGTGGGGGGAGGGAGACAGTTAAAAAAATATTTTCAAAG
>NC_068995.1:57475280-57477203 GCF_001194135.2 Octopus bimaculoides | reverse complement strand
ATGAGGCATCAAAAAAAAAAAAAACGATTATTTATACATAAGTTTGCTTCCTGCTGACATGGTCCCAGGTTCAGTCCCACTACAAGGCACCTTGGCCAAGTGTCTTCTACTATAGCCTTAGGCTCATCAAAGCCTTGTGAGGGGATTTGGTAGATAGAAACTGAAAGAAGCCCGTCGTGTGTGTGTGTGTGTGTGTGTGTGTTCCCGTAAAGATAGAGATGTATATAATAAACATTTCTCAAATACAATGAGAATATACTTCAAAGTGCTCGGTTAATTTGTTTAAATCAAGTTTATCACTAAGATATAATATGTATGAAATAACACATGAAAATAAATCAAGGGCTTCTTTCAGTTTCCTTCTACCAAATCCACTCACAAAGTTTTGGTTGGCTTATAGCTATAATAGAGACACTTTCCCATGGCACCAGATGGTGGGATTGAACCTGCAAGTACATGGTTGGGAAGCAAACTTCCTAAGTACACTTCAGAGGCAAGTGAACCCTTGTGAAAGCCATCCCTTAATCACAACTGTAAAGTTGGTACAAGTAAACCCCCTCCAATAGTTAACAGTTTTCTATGGGACCCAGACAAAATGACAGCAGTTGCTACCCCACAATCCTACAAAGGGAATTGATAAAAATAAGGATTTTTTCTTTTTGTCTTTTTAAATTATATGAAAAATACAAAAGCCGAGTCCTTTAAAATAATTTTAATGTTGTTATGGTTTTTTTCTTTCTTTCTTTCTTCAGGGTATTAAAGTCAGTCTACACTCGTGGTGTTTAATAACAATTTGTTTAATGAATAATAAAAATACTAATGAAGACAAAGAAGAGGAAAGGTAGGATGAGGAGGTGGAGGAGATGAAGAAGATGATGGACAACAACAACAACAACAAGTGATAAAGAGGAAGAAAGGATTGGATTACAATGATCATTCATAGTGGTCATTAGTAGAGGTGGTGGTGGTGGTGGTGGTGGTGGTGGTAACTCAATTAAAAGAGAAAAAGAACATTTGCCAAATAATTCAATAATTAATTTGCTTTCATCAAACAGCTTCCAGTGAAGTAATTAAAGCAAGTGTTACAAAGTTTTGTCACTGATCTGAGAGAGAGACAGACAGACAGACAGAGTGTGTGGATGAATGGGTGTGCATATATATATATATGTATGTATATATATATATATATATATATATATATATATATACAGAGAGAGATAGATAGATAGATAGATAGATATTTATATATATACATATACATATATACATAGCAGTGAGAAAGAAAGAGAAACAGAAAAAGAGGCAGACGTAGACAATGATTTATACTACATGTGTGCTTGTATGCATGGGTCTATGTATTTATACATACATAATACATATCCACAGCTTTATACACACACACAAACATATATATATTGTAGTATGTGTATAATATATACATGAACTAGTGTGTATATATAATATATACATGAACCAGTGTGTATATATGTTCATAAGCGTTGTCTTTAAGTTACTTCTTTCTATTAGTAAGAACTGGAAAAGTCTCTCTTCTACCTCAACTATGGTAGACACATCACGACATAATTACGGCCGACAAACACAGGACGTGTGATAGCATTTATACTAATGGGTTGGTCTCTTTCTTTTTTCTTTCCTTACCTTCTTTCTAAATTTATTTAGAGTTATATAGAATGGATAAACACAATAGTTCGAAGTCATCAGCCAGCTCTGCTTTTCAGCTATACACACACACACACACACACACGTATGTATGCATGTATGTATGTATGTATGTATATATGTGTGTGTATAGCATGGAAAGTGGACGTTAAACAATGATGATGATGACGATATATATATATATATATATATATACACACACATATATATATATATATATATATATATATATATATATATATA